>NC_069501.1:296250564-296375564 GCF_027579735.1 Bombina bombina
AATTTAAAACGAATTTTGATACATTCGTTCGTTCGAATCGAATTTCGAATGTTTATATAACATTCTAACATTCTATTTTTGAATTTTCGTTTTCTAATTTTTCAATAAAATTCGAAAATATTCGTTCGAATAATAGAATGTTTAGCTATGTATTCATTCAATTTCGAAATGTAATATTCAAATTCGAATGTGATATTCGAATTCAAATGTGACATTCAAATTTGAAATAGTATTTCTAGTCTACAACTGTGTTTAATAAAAGTAATATTCGAATTTGAATGCTACATTCGAATTCGAATGTCACATTCGAATTTGAAATAGTATTTCTAGTCTAATACTGTGTTTTAAATGTGATATTCGATTCGAATGTGATATTCAATTTGAATGTGACATTTGAATTCGAAATAGTATTTCTAGTCTAATACTGTGTTTTATAAATGTAATATTCAAATTCGAATGTGACATTCGATTCGAATGTAATGATCGATTCGAATGTGACATTCGAAATAGTGTTTCTAGTCTACAATTGTGTTATATAAATGTAATATTCGAATTCGAATGTAACATTCGAATTCGAATGTGACATTCGAAAACTGTAAATAACATTCGAAAATTGAATTTTTAAGAATATTCGTTCTTATCAACATTCTATTATGTAAATCGAATTTCTACAATAACATTCGTTCTAACATTCGAATTTGGATATAAACACATTCACCTATCCCTAGTTGGCAATAGAAATTCCACAGCTACACAATACCATTAAATGACAAATTACACATTAAATACAAGCATTAAGCGCTGTTCAAACATTACACCCACCATAGGAGTTTTTTTCGGCCACTCTTGGACCACAAAAATGCTATTAACATAATGTAAGGTGGGTAAGCGATTGTGTGACAGGGCCACTCATGGATCCCAAATGAAGAACCTCTTTTTAACTTTTTAGAACTTAAGGCCTAGATTTGGAGTTTGGCGGTAGCCGTCAAAACCAGCGTTAGAGGCTCCTAACGCTGGTTTTGGCCGCCCGCTGGTATTTGGAGTCAGTGATTAAAGGGTCTAACGCTCACTTTTCAGCCGCGACTTTTCCATACCGCAGATCCCCCTACGCCATTTGCGTATCCTATCTTTTCAATGGGATCTTTCTAACGCCGGTATTTAGAGTCGTTTCTGAAGTGAGCGTTAGAGCTCTAACGACAAAATTCCAGCCGCCTGAAAATAGCAGGAGTTAAGAGCTTTCTGGCTAACGCCGGTTCATAAAGCTCTTAACTACTGTACCCTAAAGTACACTAACACCCATAAACTACCTATGTACCCCTAAACCGAGGCCCCCCCCACATCGCCGCCACTCGATTAAAATTTTTAACCCCTAATCTGCCGACCGCCACCTACGTTATACTTATGTACCCCTAATCTGCTGCCCCTAACCCCGCCGACCCCTGTATTACATTTATTAACCCCTAACCTGCCCCCCACAACGTCGCCGCCAGCTACTTACAATAATTAACCCCTAATCTTCCGACCGCAAAGCGCCGCCACCTACGTTATCCCTATGTACCCCTAATCTGCTACCCCTAACACCGCCGACCCCTATATTATATTTATTAACCCCTAATCTGCCCCCCTCAACGTCGCCGACACCTGCCTACACTTATTAACCCCTAATCTGCCGAGCGGACCTGAGCGCTACTATAATAAAGTTATTAACCCCTAACCCGCCTCACTAACCCTATAATAAATAGTATTAACCCCCTAATCTGCCCTCCCTAACATCGCCGACACCTAACTTCAATTATTAACCCCTAATCTGACGACCGGAGCTCACCGCTATTCTAATAAATTGATTAACCCCTAAAGCTAAGTCTAACCCTAACACTAACACCCCCCTAACTTAAATATAATTTACATCTAACGAAATAAATTAACTCTTATTAAATAAATTATTCCTATTTAAAGCTAAATACTTACCTGTAAAATAAATCCTAATATAGCTACAATATAAATTATAATTATATTATAGCTATTTTAGGATTAATATTTATTTTACAGGCAACTTGGTATTTATTTTAGCCAGGTACAATAGCTATTAAATAGTTAATAACTATTTAATAGTTACCTAGTTAAAATAATTACAAATTTACCTGTAAAATAAATCCTAACCTAAGATATAATTAAACCTAACACTACCCTATCAATAAAATAATTAAATAAACTACCTACAATTACCTACAATTAACCTAACACTACACTATCAATAAATTAATTAAACACAATTGCTACAAATAAATACAATTAAATAAACTAGCTAAAGTACAAAAAATAAAAAAGAACTAAGTTACAAAAAATAAAAAAATATTTACAAACATAAGAAAAATATTACAACAATTTTAAACTAATTACACCTACTCTAAGCCCCCTAATAAAATAACAAAGCCCCCCAAAATAAAAAATTCCCTACCCTATTCTAAATTAAAAAAGTTACAAGCTCTTTTACCTTACCAGCCCTGAACAGGGCCCTTTGCGGGGCATGCCCCAAGAATTTCAGCTCTTTTGCCTGTAAAAGAATAAATACAATACCCCCCCCCCAACATTACAACCCACCACCCACATACCCCCTAATCTAACCCAAACCCCCCTTAAATAAACCTAACACTAAGCCCCTGAAGATCTTCCTACCTTGTCTTCACCATACCAGGTATCACCGATCCGTCCTGGCTCCAAAATCTTCATCCAACCCAAGCGGGGGTTGGCGATCCATCATCCGGTGCTGAAGAGGTCCAGAAGAGGCTCCAAAGTCTTCCTCCTATCCGGCAAGAAGAGGACATCCGGACCAGGCAAACATCTTCTCCAAGCGGCATCTTCGATCTTCTTCCATCCGGTGCGGAGCGGGTCCATCTTGAAGCAGGCGACGCGGATCCATCCTCTTCTTCCGTTGTCTCCCGACTAATGACGGTTCCTTTAAGGGACGTCATCCAAGATGGCGTCCCTCAAATTCCGATTCCATCAACCAATCAGAAAATTCCTACCTTAATTCCGATTGGCTGATAGAATCCTATCAGCCAATCGGAATTCGAGGGACGCCATCTTGGATGACGTCCCTTAAAGGAACCGTCATTAGTCGGGAGACAACGGAAGAAGAGGATGGATCCGCGTCGCCTGCTTCAAGATGGACCCGCTCCGCACCGGATGGAAGAAGATCGAAGATGCCGCTTGGAGAAGATGTTTGCCGGTCCGGATGTCCTCTTCTTGCCGGATAGGAGGAAGACTTTGGAGCCTCTTCTGGACCTCTTCAGCACCGGATGATGGATCGCCAACCCCCGCTTGGGTTGGATGAAGATGTTGGAGCCAGGACGGATCGGTGAACCTGGTATGGTGAAGACAAGGTAGGAAGATCTTCAGGGGCTTAGTGTTAGGTTTATTTAAGGGGGGTTTGGGTTAGATTAGGGGTATGTGGGTGGTGGGTTGTAATGTTGGGGGGGGGTATTGTATTTATTCTTTTACAGGCAAAAGAGCTGAAATTCTTGGGGCATGCCCCGCAAAGGGCCCTGTTCAGGGCTGGTAAGGTAAAAGAGCTTGTAACTTTTTTAATTTAGAATAGGGTAGGGAATTTTTTATTTTGGGGGGCTTTGTTATTTTATTAGGGGGCTTAGAGTAGGTGTAATTAGTTTAAAATTGTTGTAATATTTTTCTTATGTTTGTAAATATTTTTTTATTTTTTGTAACTTAGTTCTTTTTTATTTTTTGTACTTTAGCTAGTTTATTTAATTGTATTTATTTGTAGGAATTGTGTTTAATTAAGTTATTGATAGTGTAGTGTTAGGTTAATTGTAGGTAATTGTAGGTAGTTTATTTAATTATTTTATTGATAGGGTAGTGTTAGGTTTAATTATATCTTAGGTTAGGATTTATTTTACAGGTAAATTTGTTATTATTTTAACTAGGTAACTATTAAATAGTTCTTAACTATTTAATAGCTATTGTACCTGGTTAAAATAATTACAAAGTTGCCTGTAAAATAAATATTAATCCTAAAATAGCTACAATGTAATTATAATTTATATTGTAGCTATATTAGGATTTATTTTACAGGTAAGTATTTAGCTTTAAATAGGAATCATTTATTTAATAAGAGTTAATTAATTTCGTTAGATGTAAATTATATTTAAGTTAGGGGGGGGTGTTAGTGTTAGGGTTAGACTTAGCGTTAGGGGTTAATACATTTATTAGAATAGCGGTGAGCTCCGCTCGGAAGATTAGGGGTTAATAATTGAAGGTAGGTGTCGGCGATGTTAGGGAGGGCAGATTAGGGGTTAATACTATTTATGATAGGGTTAGTGAGGCGGATTAGGGGTTAATAACTTTATTATAGTAGCGCTCAGGTCCGCTCGGCAGCTTAGGGGTTAATAAGTGTAGGCAGGTGTCGGCGACGTTGAGGGGGGCAGATTAGGGGTTAATAAATATAATATAGGGGTCGGCGATGTTAGGGCAGCAGATTAGGGGTACATAGGGATAACGTAGGTTGCGGCGGTTTACGGAGCGGCAGATTAGGGGTTAAAAAAAATATGCAGGGGTCAGCGATAGCGGGGGCAGGCAGATTAGGGGTTAATAAGTGTAAGGTTAGGGGTGTTTAGACTCGGGGTACATGTTAGAGTGTTAGGTGCAGACGTAGGAAGTGTTTCCCCATAGGAAACAATGGGGCTGCGTTAGGAGCTGAACGCTGCTTTTTTGCAGGTGTTAGGGTTTTTTTCAGCTCAAACAGTCCCATTGTTTCCTATGGGGGAATCGTGCACGAGCACGTTTTTGAGGCTGGCCGCGTCCGTAAGCAACTCTGGTATCGAGAGTTGCATTTGCGGTAAAAATGCTCTACGCTCCTTTTTTGGAGCCTAACGCAGCATTTGTTTGAACTCTCGATACCAGAGTTAATTTTATGGTGCGGCCAGAAAAAAGCCCGCGGAGCGTTAACAGCCCTTTTACCGCCAAACTCCAAATCTAGGCCATAGTGATTAAGATATGCAGTAAAGCTATAATGATTAGGAAAGTTACAACTGTTAATTATAAAAAGGACACAACAAACAAGATGTAAACCCTTATTATATGTATAAAGCAAAAAATAAAAAAAATATTAGTAGAAATATCTTTACTGTTCACATGAAACTTAGCTGCTTTTCTGGAGATCCCTGCTGTAATATAGTTAAAGAAGGGGGATTGAGTCAGAAGCAGATACATCTTTAAGAACTGGATGTCATATTAAAATTTCTTAAGAGCTGGTTATAGAGATCTACCCTAAGTTATCATGTGAGACAAAGTACTCCCCTTTCTTACAGCATAGAATAGTCAAATCTTAATATCTAGGTAGTATTACTAAAAAGGCAGTCTGCGTATCCTAACCCCTTCAACATATCACACTGTACCTGATACTTACAAGAAGATTATAAAAAACATGGTGTACATCTTTATCTTATAGCTGGTAGTTGATAATAATAGCGTAAGTCCCACGTATAGGAGACATAACTGTAGGCATGAAGATCCCCACATTGTACAAACAAACGCCTAGATTTAGAGTTTTGTCGGTAACGACCCACGTAGCTAACACTGGCTTTTTTCTGGCCGCACCTTTTAAATACCTCTGGTATTGAGAGTTCACAGAATGGCTGCGTTAGGCTCCAAAAAGGGAGCGTACAGGCATATTTACCGTCACTGCAACTCTCGATACCAGAGTTGCTTACGGACGCGGCCAGCTTCAAAAACGTGCTCGTGCACGATTCCCCCATAGAAAACAATGGGGCTGTTTGAGCTGAAAAAAAAACTAACACCTGCAAAAAAGCCGCGTTCAGCTCCTAACGCAGCCCCATTGTTTCCTATGGGGAAACACTTCCTACGTCTGCACCTAACACTCTAACATGTACCCCGAGTCTAAACACCCCTAACCTCAAACTTATTAACCCCTAATCTGCCGCCCCCGCTATCGCTGACCCCTGCATATTATTTGTAACCCCTAATTTGCCGCTCCGTACACCCCCGCCACCTACATTATCCCTATGTACCCCTAATCTGCTGCCCTAACATCGCCGACCCCTATATTATATTTATTAACCCCTAATCTGCCGCTCCCAACATCGCCTCCACCTAACTACACTTATTAACCCCTAATCTACCGACCGGACCTGAGCGCTACTATAATAAATGTATTAACCCCTAATCCGCCTCACTCCCGCCTCAATAACCCTATAATAAATAGTATTAACCCCTAATCTGCCCTCCCTAACATTGCCGACACCTAACTTCAAGTATTAACCCCTAATCTGCCGACAGGAGCTCTCCGCTACTCTAATAAATTTATTAACCCCTAAAGCTAAGTCTAACTTTAACCCTAACACCCCCCTAAATTAAATATAATTTAAATCTAATGAAATAAATTAACTCTTATTAAATAAATTATTCCTATTTAAAGCTAAATACTTACCTGTAAAATAAACCCTAATATAGCTACAATATAAATTATAATTATATTATAGCTATTTTAGGATTTATATTTATTTTACAAGCAACTTTGTAATTATTTTAACCAGGTACAATAGCTATTAAATAGTTAAGAACTATTTAATAGCTAAAATAGTTAAAATAATTACAAAATTACCTGTAAAATAAATCCTAAACTAAGTGACAATTAAACCTAACACTACACTATCAATAAATTAATTAAATAAAATACCTACAATTATCTACAATTAAACCTAACACTACACTATCAATAAATTAATTAAATACAATTATTACAAATAAATACAATTAAATAAACTAACTAAAGTACAAAAAATAAAAAAGAACTAAGTTACAAAAAATAAAAACATATTTACAAACATTAGAAAAAAATTACAACAATTTTAAACTAATTACACCTACTCTAAGCCCCCTAATAAAATAACAAAGACCCCCAAAATAAAAAAATGCCCTACCCTATTCTAAATTACAAAAGTTCAAAGCTCTTTTACCTTACCAGCCCTGAACAGGGCCCATTGCGGGGCATGCCCCAAAGAATTCAGCTCTTTTGCCTGTAAAAAAACACATACAATACCCCCCCCAACATTACAACCCACCACCCACATACCCCTAATCTAACCCAAACCCCCCTTAAATAAACCTAACACTAAGCCCCTGAAGATCTTCCTACCTTATCTTCACCTCGCCGGGTATCACACTGATCGGTCCTGGCTCCAAAATCTTCATCCAACCAAAGCGGGGGCTAGACATCCATCATTCGGTGGCTGAAGAGGTCCAGAAGAGGCTCCAAAATCTTCATCCTATCCGGGAAGAAGAGGCGATCCAGACCGGCAACCATCTTGATCCAAGCGGCATCTTCTATCTTCATCCGATGAGGACCGGCTCCATCGTGAAGACCTCCAGCGCGGATCAATCTAGGATGAAGATTTTGGAGCCTCTTCTGGACCTCTTCAGCCACCGGATGATGGATGTCTAGCCCCCGCTTGGGTTGGATGAAGATTTTGGAGCCAGGACCGATCGGTGTGATACCCGGCGAGGTGAAGATAAGGTAGGAAGATCTTCAGGGGCTTAGTGTTAGGTTTATTTAAGGGGGGTTTGGGTTAGATTAGGGGTATGTGGGTGGTGGGTTGTAATGTTGGGGGGGGGTATTGTATGTGTTTTTTTTACAGGCAAAAGAGCTGAATTCTTTGGGGCATGCCCCGCAAAGGGCCCTGTTCAGGGCTGGTAAGGTAAAAGAGCTTTGAACTTTTGTAATTTAGAATAGGGTAGGGCATTTTTTTATTTTGGGGGTCTTTGTTATTTTATTAGGGGGCTTAGAGTAGGTGTAATTAGTTTAAAATTGTTGTAATTTTTTCTAATGTTTGTAAATATTTTTTTATTTTTTGTAACTTAGTTCTTTTTTATTTTTTGTACTTTAGTTAGTTTATTTCATTGTAGTTATTTGTAGGAATTGTATTTAATTAATTTATTGATAGTGTAGTGTTAGGTTTAATTGTAGATAATTGTAGGTATTTTATTTAATTAATTTATTGATAGTGTAGTGTTAGGTTTAATTTTAACTTAGGTTAGGATTTATTTTACAGGTAATTTTGTAATTATTTTAACTATTTTAGCTATTAAATAGTTCTTAACTATTTAATAGCTATTGTACCTGGTTAAAATAAATACAAAGTTACCTGTAAAATAAATATAAATCCTAAAATAGCTATAATATAATTATAATTTATATTGTAGCTATATTAGGATTTATTTTACAGGTAAGTATTTAGCTTTAAATAGGAATAATTTATTTAATAAGAGTTAATTTATTTTGTTAGATTTAAATTATATTTAACTTAGGGGGGTGTTAGTGTTAGGGTTAGACTTAGCTTTAGGGGTTAATACATTTATTAGAATAGCGGTGAGCTCCAGTCTGCAGATTAGGGGTTAATACTTGAAGTTATGTGTCAGCGATGTTAGGGAGGGCAGATTAGGGGTTAATACTATTTATTATAGGGTTATTGAGGCGGGAGTGAGGCGGATTATGGGTTAATAACTTTATTATAGTAGCGGTGCAGTCCGCTCGGCAGATTAGGGGTTAATAAGTGTAGGCAGGTGGAGGCGACGTTGAGGGGGGCAGATTAGGGGTTAATAAATATAATATAGGGGTCGGCGGTGTTAGGGGCAGCAGATTAGGGGTACATAAGGATAACGTAGGTGGCGGTCGGCAGATTAGGGGTTAATTATTGTAGGTAGCTGCCGGCGACGTTGAGGGGGGCAGATTAGGGGTTAATAAATATAATATAGGGGTCGGCGGTGTTAGGGGCAGCAGATCAGGGGTACATAAGTATAACGTAGGTGGCGGTCGGCAGATTAGGGGTTAAAAAAATTTAATCGAGTGGCGGCGATGTGGGGGGACCTCGGTTTAGGGGTACATAGGTAGTTTATGGGTGTTAGTGTACTTTAGAGCACAGTAGTTAAGAGCTTTATAAACTGGCGTTAGCCCATAAAGCTCTTAACTACTGACTTTTTTCTGCGGCTGGAGTTTTGTCGTTAGAATTCTAACGCTCACTTCAGACACGACTCTAAATACCGGAGTTAGAAAGATCCCATTGAAAAGATAGGATACGCAATTGACGTAAGGGGATCTGCGGTATGGAAAAGTCGCGGCTGCAAAGTGAGCGTTAGACCCTTTCCTGACTGACTCCAAATACCAGCGGTAGCCTAAAACCAGTGTTAGGAGCCTCTAACGCTGGTTTTCACGGCTACCGCCAAACTCTAAATCTAGGCCAAAGAGAGGTTCATAATAATAATATAGAGACCAATAAAGCTAAGTGGCATACCGCTGTTAGTCAAAAGCAATTTTTTTTGCCACTTGACACTAATAACATATAGGATAGAGCATATATAGTATACCTTCCCCCTGATATACAAACTTAGACACACTAGCTAAATTATACTGGATGGCCTGATGATAATGCTAAAACGTAAGCAATGACAAATAACAATACTAGGACTGCAGGACCAGCCTACATTAAAAGCTATGGAAGAAGAATTTAGTATCTGAATATAGAGAGGACTACAGCCTCATAGTGAGCTTCACCATATGTACACTATCAAGATACAATAAATGCTATAAAACATTAGGCTCATATGTTATAATCAGTGCCAGATTTCACTAGTCTTTAACATTAAAGTGTACTTAATTGCGCAAGGATGGTAAGATATGAATTCGCAAAAGAAAAACAATATGGGCAATGGTCAACATTAACTTAAAGTTCCATGCATTCAAGTTCAGCAGGTGTTATATAAGGAACAGGGAGTCACTGCTTGGGATGATGACAGGCCTAAGAGTCATCTTACTCCTGATTTCAAAGTCAGTATACTTTACCATAGCGTGTCAAGGGAAAAGTAGAGCTCCTGGGTCCCAAACAATGCGATGATGCAAATATGGCCACATTAAGGTCGACAAGTATTGAGCTGCAGTACAGGGGGACATATGCATCTTCATCATGACTGAGGGAAGATATTCAACATGCGGTGGGGAGATCGTGTTGATGCGGTCTTGTTTTTGCGCTGGAAGCACTTGTCTGTGGTTTCCTACTTTTTCCTGCATCTGCAGCCCCCCTACTTGGAGTCCTTGCAGCATGACTGCGTAAACCTGAGGTATGGTATTGGGGATATGTAGCCCCAGTAATGCCGGCAAGGGTTGGTTTACTTTCTTAAGGGGCACATGTCGCAATATATTTGAGGGTGGGTACATGATATGCTTCACTGGATTTTTATGTCCCCGGTCTTGTTTTTGAGTTAGAAGCATTTGCAGGCTGGATTCCTTGCTCTCCCTGTACTGTGACACATCTATGTGAGGCTCTGCAAATGCGGTACCACAGGATTAGTAGGGCTACGAGGAACAGCCTCCGCACTTTTCACTGGCCTTTTCTTGTGTCGGTCTGCCGCTTCTGCAGTCCTAGGTTCCAGACTCCTCTTAGAAGCTTTGAAGGTAGGATGTGGACGTCGGGGCCCCAAAGCGCCATCACTCCCCCCTTTCAACGCCCTGGTTTCAAGTTGGGTAGGTTGCTGGAATGAATAGATGCTGTGGGTGTTAAATGACATAGACAGTTTATTCTCCAAGGCAGCATGGTGGCTAGCAAGCAGGCTGCGCAGCTCCTCTAAAAAGTTTAAATGATCTCCATAGTAGATGAATGGTAGTGAGCAGTAGGCAAGGGTATGGAAAGCGGTGTTGTTCCAGTTATATGCAGTGTCTTGCTGGTAAGAGAATATGCAGTGTTTTGCGGGATCTCACTGCTGTCTAACGACAGAGGCAAGCCATTGCCCTGCCGGGGGGGTAAGATGGAAGGCCGCAACCTTTAGTTTATTCCGGGGTGCTGGATGTTGCATCAAATCTGAGAATAATAGTTGTGCACGGATGAGCTTACTCTGCTGCGGTATTTTAACCCAAAAGATATGTGCAATGAGATGTCAAAAAGAGAATTTTATGCAGATTTGTGCCGAGGATTGTAGGAGCTAGAAATCATGCGACCTATCATGGCCACCACCCGGAAGTTTCCCCCTTGTGCTTAATCTTTTTTTTTTTTTTTTTTTTATAATTTTTATTGAGGATAAAGGAAAAACAAACATACAGAAAATATCTTTGCGAGATAACTGAAATCGACAGGCAGCATGTTCATTAGCAATGAAATGACATAAAACCAGATACGTACATATATCTAATATAAAATACATTATTGAAGGCAACTGTCTAAGTGATATTTGTATAGTATAATATAAGAAAGAAATATCAAATACTGATCCTCAGTTTTCTACCTCCATACCATAAGCAAGGCCACTTTTGGACCTCCAACACATCTATAACATGAAATAAACGGGAGGTTATTTTAATATAAGGGCCCTTTTGGGCCTTTTAAGCGCTATTGAAACATGTTAAATCATAGGGGGCCAATTTTAGGCTCTTAGTGGGGACTAACAATATCTTCAAGAATGAAACACACATAAATATAATACTTAGGAGTTTAAACCTGGGATCTGTGTCCTTTATCTTAACAAGTAAACTATTCTGAGGGGGGGGGACTCGGAGCATGAAATACTGAAGGTAATTTTTAATTGTGATGGCAGGTCGTATCAATATTAAAATAAATATTTAAACTTATGGAGATACACTAAGCACAGAGTTCCGGCTAAATGCCATCATTAAGGCTAGCGTATTTGTTAGGATATGAATTTTTGACTATAACATAGGATGAACTACTTTGTTGGGGCACACTAGAGGGTTCAGTCCCTACATATTAACAGGGTTTCAAGGCATGTTTTGCAGATCAAATATAAAACTAGCAACTAAAATACAAACAAACAAACAAAAAAAACAACAAATCCTGCACAGGAGACAAAATTACATTTCTAATGGTGTATATAATAATAATAATAATAATAATAATAATAATAAAAAAAATAGATATGTTTATGAACTGATCCACTAAAAGTTCTAACATTTGTACAAACCAAGCACACAAAAGGATTTATACATAGAAGAACAAGGATCACACAAATAATCAAACTTGCAAGTTAAGACCTAGTAACAGCTTATATGTTTATCTCAGTAATTTTGAAAGAACAGTTCAGCTTGACATAATAGCTAGTGGTGGGAAATCAATCCGGACAAGAAACGTCTTTTCCTCAACTAAAATACAACTAAAATACATAGAAGCAAAACCTGAACCCTGTGTGTCCCAGAGCCGTCAGCTTATCTCTGCAGCGACTTCACCCCACACCGGCCTGAACCGGAGGAGGCCTCTCTGCATCCATGTTGGTCTCTAACTCCAAACAGAGGCTTACCACGGAGCGGTCAGACTTTAAGACAACATTTGCTTCCGACCTAGACAAACAGCCGAACGTAGCTGCTTCTCCCTCCAGTTTCCGCAGGGACAGCTGTTTTCGAGCCTCCAATCTCCGCGTGAATATAGGAACCTACATCACCATACTGTCTCTGTCTGCTGGTCCCCCAGCGATCGGCCGCCTCACTGTAGGACGCAGCATAAAATCAACCTCTTCTTCTAGTGAAGATCGCCTCACTTTAGATTCCATAGCAACTGTAGTAGGGAGCATTTTTCTCTTCATGCTCTTTACCAGTTCGTCAGGGCTATCAATTTTTATGGCACTAGGACCCTGTGATAATGTATTCTGCTTACATGGTCGAGTGTCAAATTGGTTCCGCTTGCTCCCCACAGATTGCCTGGATAATGGCTCAGTGTAAATTTGGGTCCATAGTAAGGTAGGCAAACTATCTTGGGGTTCCTCTATGTATTGAGAAAGTTCAGCTGCGTTACACAAACCTACATGCGATCTCATGCATAGATGTCCAGGACAAGCAAGTACCCTCTGGGAAGCTACTGCGCTATGGGTGAGAGAGGGCTGCTCAGAGTCATTCACAACGGCTAAAGAGGTAAATGACAATCTCACCTCACTAGCAAGCTGTTGAGTAAATTGAGTGATCAAGGTTGCGATGGATTGTTCCCATTGTAGCACGGCCTCCATTTTGTGTCTCCAACACACTCCTATGATATTGGCGATGTCTCAGAATCTTTAACAGTAACTTATCGCCCAATACAATCTCAGATCAGGAATAAACTTGAAGTGGCTATAAATGCCGGTTATTGTAGTAGTCCCTACTTTGATTTGCTTCAGTACAAATGACTGAATGTTCTGCGTAAACAGGATACTGGGGGGGGGGGGGGGGTAGATGAAGCTCCAAGCCGTAGTCAGGCTGAGAACTAGTATGAAAATAGTATAAATCGGTTCCACAGATATTCACTTCCAATATCCTCTGGAAAAAAAACACTAGGTTTATGGTCGATAGAGAGGTAAACAGCAGTTTTATCCTCTCTCTTAATCAGCCAGAATTAAGAAGCAGCCATCTTGGCCAATGGTCAGACACGCCCCCCCCCCCCCCTTTGCTTAATCTTTAATAACTCCCTGTGCCTGAACACAGTGTTATCTATATGGCCCACATGTACTTTCTGTCTCTTTGTGTTGAAAAGAGATTTAAAAAGCATGTGATAAGAGGCAGCCCTCAAAGGCTTAGAAATTAGCATATGAGCCTACCTATGCTTAGTTTAAACTAAGAATACCAAGAGAAAAAAGCAAATTTGATGATAAAAGTAAATTGGAAAGTTGATTAAAATTACACGTTCCATCTGAATAATGAAAGTTTAATTTATACTAGACTGTCCCTTTAATTTTGCAAACAGTCACCCTACTCACCCACCGTAGCTGCGTGAGAGGAGGGTAGTATCTTTTGCCTAATTTTGCTGGTCACAGAAGGATGCCAGGCAACAGCCATTACCTCTAGAAGTAAAGAGGAACCCCCTAGCCACTGTGTTTTGAGGGGAAATACTAAGCGTTGTCACCTGTGCAGCTTTTCCTGTCCTCTATACCTGATCTGAGGAGGTGCCCGGTCTCTGCGGCTATAGCTGCTATAGCTTTACAAGGAGCCAAGCTTTAGACACAAGCCGTGAACCTTTTACCCACTAACTCTGGAAGTAGAGGCATTGTCAGGACATTCTTCTGTTGGTGTATATCCCTTTAATTCCTTTCTATAAATCCTTGCACCTCCCACACAAACCTGCCAATTAATTTGTTTGGTAGTGTAGTGTATTGTTCCTAAGAACAAGCTGTCTCTGAACTCTCTTGGCTATTTCTGAATAACAGTCAGTTTTCTATCATACTTTCCACTCCTGGAGGACTACATCAAGCAAGCTACTGGTATCACAAAATCTATACTTATAACAACTTATCCTATGCATTGCTGTCCTGAGTATTTACAGATTACCAGAATACTGGATGCTGCTAAGCAGACACAAGACCCCAGCAAGGTTACCAGTCATCTTATTGTTGCAGTATCTTATCCTACCTCTGCCTATAATTTAATGCCTTTACCAACACTTAAACTGTAACCACCAAGTAAGCAAGCTTTATTAATGCTAGGAAGTTTTCTCACTTCAACCCCTGCATTTCCTATCGATCCTGCTTGAGAAAACTGCAAACCAAGACTGTCAGCATTTCCAGCTCCCTAATTGGCGGATCCCCACACACCCTCTCTGCAGAGACACAGAAAACACACAGAGCCGATTCTAAGCCTGTCAGTGTTTCAGCCTCTCCTATTGGCTGGCCTCCACACACCCACTCTGCAGAGTCACAGAGAACAACAGAGCAGATATTTAACCATTTTATCACTGCTGCAACCACCTACAGTTAACAACAGAGGCTACAGCAGGATTCACTTTCAGTCTGCTTACAGGCAAGTAAAGAACTTTTATACTACTAAGTAAAAATGGACTTACAACATCCCCTTTTTACAATATCTCTACATAGAATTCCTGACCAAACTTAAGTAGTCTGCAGTTGAGATCATCAGACTTTTTCAAATCAGCACTGAGATATATGACAGGCATCAAGGGACTACTCTGGTACAACCTCCCTTGCCCTCCATGTGCGAGGTGAGGAGGCATCTGGTACCTGTGGCCACAGTGACCAGGGAGTCAAGTCTTTGCAGGTATACACCCCGGACCCTCCGCCCACCGATATTGCGAGTGGAGGTATTAAGAGATCATACTTTTACAAGTCTCTTCTGTCCTCCGTGTCTGCCATGAGGAAATTATCTGGTTTCTGAGGTCACAGCTGATAACCTATGTAAGGAGTCAAGCCCCTACAGGTGTATATCACAGATCCTCCACCCACCAGTGCTGTGAGTGGAGGCATTGCGGATTCGTATCTATACAGCCTGTCTCGCCCTGTGGGCCTGTTGCAAGAGGGCGCCGCGAGCAAGGAGCTGCTTATGCGGAGCAAATAAGGCAGCTAAATACCTTTTTTACCACATTTAACGGAGACCGGGTCGAGAAGTGCTGGAACCCTGCAGAAGTGTATTGCAGTTTCCTCAGCCCGCTGGCATCTCGAGCGGAGTCTCTTTGGGGCCACCACTGCATAAATCCCCCGATTTCTTGTGTCTGGGGTGAAGGATCTCTCGGACTCTCCTCTGTTATCTTAGATGTCACAAATGGAAGCAGAATAAGAGCTGGCTGTTTTGCTCAACTAACTGAAGGTACTGTATTAGAGGCCTAGTTATCAAGCCGTCAACTTACTTGCATTCGACGGCACCAATACACTCGCCTGACATCGCCTAACATCGCGGCTGTGGACCTGTATACACTCTCCATATTTAACAAAAAAGCTGTAAAAAAAAAACGTGCACCAAGTACGGGGCGATGAGCAGCGGACTGCTGTTAACTAACAGTCATTGATCTCACTGCTATTCAGCTTTTTCACAGCTTTATTTGTATACTGTCACTAAAAACCGCCACTATACTAAACTGTTTAACCCCTATTCTTCCACTCCTGGACCCCGCCGCAACTAAATAAAGTTATTAACCCCTAAAGCGCCGCTCCCGGAGCCCAGCCGCTCCCGGAGCCCAGCCGCTCCCGGAGCCCACCGGAACTCTAATAAAATTATTAACCCCTATCCCGCCGCTCCCGGACCCTGCCGCAACTAAATAAAGTTATTGACCCCTAAACCAGCTCTCCCGGAGCCCACCGCAACTCTAATAAAGTTATTAACCCCTATCCCACCACCAACTAACTAAAACTAAATCCCCTAAAACTCTGGCCTCCCACATCACTACCACTTACTACCACTTACTAAACCTATTAACCCCTAAACCGCCAGCCCCCCACATTGCCATAAACTAAATTAACCTATTAACCCCTAAACCTAACAACCCACTAACTTTATATTAAATATTAACTCATCCCTATCTTATAATAAATTTACACTTACCTTTAGATTTAAATTAAACTATATTAAACTAATAATTAATCTACCCTAACTGTTTTATTAAAATTAAATTAAACTATATTAAACTATTAATTAACCTACCCTAACTGTTATACTAAAATTACATTAAACTACAAATTAAATTAACTATATTATACATTTTAACACCTAACCCTACTCAAATAATTTAAATCTACAATTAAAAATTACAAAGTTACAAAAAACTAACAACTAAGTTACAAAAACTAACAAACACTAACGGCTAGATTACGAGTTTTGCGTTAGGCTTAAAAAGCAGCGTTGGCCGGTCCTAATGCTGCTTTTTACTGCCCGCTGGTATTACGAGTCTTGCAGATACAGGTGTACCGCTCACTTTTTTGGCCAGACTTGGAAATACCGCAAATCCACTTACGAAAATTGCGTATCATATTTTTTCAATGGGATTTGCATAGCGCCGGTATTACGAGTCTGACAAAAAGTGAGCAGTATTGCATCAGCCAATAGGATTTTTTCTACCTTAATTCCGATTGGCTGATAGAATTCTATCAGCCAATCGGAATTGAAGGGATGCGATCTTGGATGACGTCATTTAAAGAATCCTTCATTCAGTCTTAGCCGTCGGATGAAGAGGATGCTCCGCGTCGAATGTCTTGAAGATGGACCCGCTCTGCGCCGGATGAATGAAGATAGAAGATGCCGTTTGGATGAAGACTTCTTCCCGTCTGGAGGACCACTTCGCCCAGCTTGGATGAAAACTTCTCCCGGCTTTGTTGAGGACTTCGGCCCGGTTGGATGAAGACTTCTCCCGGTAAGGTGATCTTCAAGGGGTTAGTGTTAGGTTTTTTAAGGGGGTATTGGGTGGGTTTTAGAGTAGGGTTGGTTGTGTGGGTGGTGGGTTTTAATGTTGGGGAGATTTGTATTTTTTTTTTACAGGTAAAAGAGCTGATTACTTTGGGGCAATGCCTTGCAAAAGGCCCTTTTAAGGGCTATTTGTAATTTAGTGTAAGGTCGGGTGTCAGATTAGGGGTTAATAATTATAATGTAGGTGTCGGCAATGTTGGGGGCGGCAGAGTAGGGGTTGATAAGTGTAAGATTAGGGGTGTTTAGACTTGGGGTTCATATTAGGGTGTTAGGTGTAAACGTACATTTTATTTCCCCATAGGAATCAATGGGGCTGTGTTAAGGAGCTTTACGCTGCTTTTTTGCAGGTGTTAGACTTTTTTTCAGCCGGCTCTCCCTGTTGATTTCTATGGGGAAATCGTGCACAAGCACATTACACCAGCTCACCGTTAACGTAAGCAGCGCTGGTATTGGAGTGCGGTAATGAGCAAAATTTTGCTCAACGCTCACTTCTTGTCTGGTTTGTAAAAACTCATAATACCAGTGCTGTCTGTAAGTGAGCAGTGAGCATAAACTGCTCGTTAGCACCGCACAGCCTCTAACGCAAAACTCATAATCTAGGTGTAAGTTACAATAAAAAATAAACACTAAGTTACACAAAATAAAAAATAAATTATCAAATATTTAAACTAATTACACCTAATCTAAGAGCCCTATGAGAATAAAAAAGCCCCCACAAAATAAAAAAAACTAACCTACAATAAACTACCAATGGCCCCAAAACTTAAGCTCCCCATTGCCCTGAAAATGGCATTTGTATGGGCATTTAGCTCTTTTTCAAAAGCCCAAACCCTAATCTAAAAATAAAACCCACCCAATAAACCCTTAAAAAATCCTAACACTAACCCCCGAAGATCCACTTACAGTTTCTGAAGAGCCGACATCCATCCTCAACAAAGTGGCAGAAGTCCTCATTGAAGCCGGCAGAAGTCTTCATCCAAGCGTACCTATTTTTCAATTTTGAAATTTGTGACGTAATATACGCTCTCGCAATCTCAATCCGACGCAAATCGATGCTTGCATCATTACAAATGTTTTGAATTCACATTCGACTCTATTTGAAACTTTTCCCCAATTTATCAAACATTTAACAGGTACGCTTGCGTCTATTACGACGCAGCGTACCTAGTTTTCAATCTGCCACCCTTGAGGCCGTGGATGCCATAGAAATCAATAGGAGTCTGAAAACACAGAAAGCTTATGTTCGATGCTGCAAGAGAATAAAGTATATTACATAATAAAAGTAAATTTGAAACTTTAATAAAATTGTATACCCTTTCTAAATCAAACAATATTATTGCTCCACATTTGGTGCACTAGTAGATATAGGGATAAAAATGAAAAATACATTACTATTTATGGATTATGTTACAACTTTGTCTCTCATTACAAAGCAAGGGGACAATATTATTTCTCCATTCTCCAAATTTGTTGCAAAGTTTTGCCCCAAACTAGATATAGAGATAAAAATGAAATAAATACACAGCATAATATAGCTAACTTCCTTTTTATCTTTTGGGGAAAATCTATTTGCACCATGTTTAAGCCATGGAATACAAGCTCTCCACTTCGCACTAAATTTGACGCAACACTTTTCGCGCCAATTATGACACAAACTCCTAAACAAACCACACACTAGTGAATTTTTCAACCACTTTTGATTGGAATATGCATAATCACATGATTTATGACATCTGCCAATCTGATTTAAATATACATTTTAAACTGTCACTAACAAATCAAATTGCTTAATACTTGTGTCATTGATCACTCATCAGAACTTGTAAGTGCCATTTGCTACATTCACCTAGATTACAAGTTTTGCGTTCATGTTTTAACACTAAAATAATGTTCATTCCAGTGTTAAAACAGCACCGCAGCCATTACGAGTTTTGTCGGTATAGCTGTACCGCAAGCCTTTTAGCCTGTAATGTAACGTCAGTCCCGTACTCGTAAAAATTATGTTTTTTCATGGGACTTCAATAGCACAGCCATTACGTGTTTTGTGGTGAGGCTAAAAAGCTTGGGTTAAGCCTATACCGACAAGATCTGTTTCGCAATCTGAGGGCAGTAGTTATGAATTTTACACTACAAAACTGTTACATAAAACTCATAACTAAACTGTTACAAAGTACACTAAACACCCATAAATTACCTATGAACCCCTAAACCGAGGCCCTCCTGCATCGCAAACACTAAATTACATTTATTAACCGCTAATCTGCCGCTCCCGACATCGCCACCACTGATAAAATATATTAACCCCTATTCCACCGTTCCCCGACATCGCTGCCACTATACTAAAGTTATTAACCCCTAAACCAAAAGCCCCTACAACAAAATATACTAAATAAACCTATTAACCCCTAAACCGAAAGCCCCCACATTGCAATAAACTAATTTAAACTAGTAACCCCTAAACCTAACGCGCCCTAACTTTATATTAAAATTACAATTTCCCTATCTTAAATTAAATTAAAATTTACCTGTCAAATTAAAAAAAAATAAGTTTAAACTAACAATCAAACTAATATAACTATTAAACTAAAATTAAACTAACTACCAATTAAAGAAAACTAAAATACACATTAAAAAAATATTAACTACTATAAAAAGTACAAACTATTTCATTACAAAATATAAAAAATACTAAATTACAAAAAAATAACAAACACTAAATTACGAAAAATAACGAATGAAATAATAAAAAATAAAAAAATAATTACACCTAATCTAATAGCCCTATAAAAATAAAAAATAAAAAAGCCCCCCAAAATCTTCAAAGCAAGGTACGCAATTCAAAATTCTTATTGGCTGATTACATTTTGGAAATTCAAATCAGCCAATCGGATGAGAGCTACTGAAATCCTATTGGCTGATTTAATTAGTAATAATTAAAACACATATTGTATTACAATTTCATTCTCTAATCCAGCACAAGTATTATAAGATAAATCCAAAATCCACTCCATTGCCAACTTACAAAGACATGTCCAGTTATAATATTTTAAATTAGTGAGTGCCAAGCCCCAAAGTTCCTCAGCTGACAATATTTTAAATTTGATAGCCTTATTTTTTTATTTCCTCAAAATAGTTCATAACATAGAATTAAAGATTTGAAATGTTGTGACTTATAAAGAAGTTTAGGGATCAGAATCATTTCTATCAAATTAATTTTACCAGAAAGAGTAAATGGGAAGCTTCACCAATTATTTAATTTGTTTTGAAATTTTTTTTAACAGATCTCTCAGATTCAGAACATACCAGTCTAAAGGGGATGTACTTAATAATATCCCTAGATAGATAATTGAAGATCACCTTCATCCAACTGGGCCACAGTCCTCAACAAAGCCGGGAGAAGTCTTCATCCAAGCCGGGCGAAGTGGTCTTCCAGACGGGCAGAAGTCTTCATCCAGGCGGCATCTTCTATCTTCATCCATCCAGCGCGGAGTGGGTCCATCTTCAAGACATCCAACGCTGAGCATCCTCTTTATCCGACGGCTAAGACTGAATGAAGGTTCCTTTAACTGACGTCATCCAAGATGGCGTCCCTTCAATTCCGATTGGCTGATAGAATTCTTTTAAGTGCTATTTGTAATTTAGTGTAGGGTAGGGCTTTTTTATTTTGGGGGGGGCTTTTTTATTTTGTTAGGGGGATTAGATTAGGTGTAATTACTTTAAAATTATTGTAATTTGTTTATTATTTTCTGTAATTTAGTGGGGGTTTTTAGTACTTTAGATAATTTTATTTAATTTAGTTAATTTATTTAATTATAGTGTAGTGCTAGGTGTAATTGTAACTTAGGTTAGGTTTTATTTTACAGGTAAATTTGTATTTATTTTAGCTAGGTAGTTATTAAATAGTTAATAACTATTTAATAACTATTCTACCTAGTCAAAATAAATACAAACTTGCCTGTAAAATAAAAATAAACCCTAAGCTAGATACAATGTAACTATTAGTTATATTGTAGCTAGCTTAGGGTTTATTTTATAGGTAAGTATTTAGTTTTAAATAGGAATTATTTAGTTAATGATAGGAATTTTTATTTAGATTTATTTAAATTAGATTTAAGTTAGGGGGTGTTAGGTTTAGGGTTAGACTTAGGTTTAGGGGTTAATAACTTTAATATAGTGGCGGCGACATTGGGGGTGGCAGATTAGGGGTTAATAAATATAGATAGGTGGCAGTGATGTTAGGGCCGGCAGATTAGGGGTTAATATTTAACTTATGTTTGCGAGGCGGGAGTATGGCGGTTTAGGGTTAATATGTTTATTATAGTGGGGGCGACGTTGGGGGCGGCAGATTAGGGGTTAATAAGTGTAGGTAGGTGGCGGCGACATTGGGGGCAGCAGAGTAGGGGTTAATAAATATAATGTAGGGTTCGGCGATGTTGGGGGCAGCAGATTAGGGGTTTATAAGTATAATGTATGTGGCGGCGGTGTCCGGAGCATCAGATTAGGGGTTAATAATTATAAAGTAGGTGTTGGCAATGTCGGGGCGGCAGAGTAGGGGTTGATAAGTGTAAGATTAGGGGTGTTTAGACTCGGGGTTCATGTAAGGGTGTTAGGAATCAATGGGGCTGCGTTAAGGAGCTTTACTCTGCTTTTTTGCAGGTGTTAGACTTTTTTTCAGCCGGCTCTCCCCATTGATTCCTATGGGGAAATCGTGCACAAGCACGTTACACCAGCTCACCGCTAATGTAAGCAGTGCTGGTATTGGAGTGCGGTAATGAGCAAAATTTTGCTCAACGTTCACTTCTTGTCTGGTTTGTAAAAACTTGTAATACCAGCGCTGTCTGTAAGTGAGCATAAACTGCTCGTTAGCACCGCACAGCCTCTAACGCAAAACTCGTAATCTAGGTGTAAGTAACAAAAAAAAATAAACACTAAGTTACACAAAATAAAAAATAAATGATCAAATATTTAAACTAATTACACAATCTAAGAGCCCTATGAAAATAAAAAAAGCCCCCACAAAATAAAAAACCCTAACCTACAATAAACTACCAATGGCCCTTAAAAGGGCCTTTTGCTGGGCATTGCCCCAAAGAAATCAACTCTTTAACCTGTAAATAAAAAAATATAAATACCCCCCAACAGTAAAACCCACCACCCACACAACCAACCCCCCCTAATAAAACCCTAACTAAAAAATAATAATAAAGGGGATGTACTTAATACTATCCCTAGATAGATAATTGAATTAACAACTTTAAACAGAATGCTTAAAAAAGACTAAGGTGAAGGTATATTTATCTACATTAACCTAGATTTATTTGCATTTATCTTATAACCAGAGATAGAGCTGAATATTCTGTTATTTCTACTAAGGATGGTGTATTTTTAAGCGAATTTCTAATAATTAGCAAGAAATCATCAGCATATAATAATGTCTTAATTTCAATGCTTCAAATAAAAATTCTATAAATTTCCTTTCTAAGTGCAATTTCTAAAGGTTCTATCATCAAATTAAAAAGTAAAGGTTAAAGGGGGCAACCTTGACGTACCTTTTTTTAGTTGAATATCTGGGGTACAGAACCTATTGACTACTATAGAGAATATATGCTTATTATAAATAGCCTTAATACAATTTACAAATTGCTCCCTAAAACCAAAAGCTATTAAAACAGAGATGGTCCCAGTATATTGAGTCAAATGCTTTTTCTGCATCAGTTGTAATTACTACTGTGTATACATTTTCTCCCATTATTACTTTTTTTAAATTTTTCATTAAAAATGTAATCTAGAATAAGACATTTTCTTAAATTGCAGGTAGATGTTCTACCAGATATAAAACCTACTTGATCTGGATGAATTATGGCATTCAAAATATTTTAAGTGATTTGCTATAACGCTGGCCAAGATCTTGTAATCACATTTATTGCAGAAGAAACCTCTTCCTCAGAAATATGACTATCTAGTAGGTAAATACATTTTCAACCAAAAAATACATTTTGTCAGAAGGTTCTATATATGTTGCTGCATATCATTTTATTTTAAATTGATAAAAACCCAATTAATTTCTGCTATTTCAGTACATTTTTTGCCTTGAACTTTAAATGATTCAATTAGGTTAGCCATTTTAATTATTTTTAATATTTTAGCAAGATATCTGCTAACT
The DNA here is from genome assembly GCF_027579735.1 of Bombina bombina. Lineage (NCBI taxonomy): Eukaryota > Metazoa > Chordata > Amphibia > Anura > Bombinatoridae > Bombina > Bombina bombina. Next base: position 296,273,910 of record NC_069501.1, read on the forward strand.
TTGTTGCCATATTTGAAAAAACAGAGCCCTCTTTTAAAATTCCAGTTGCTGGTGATTTAGACTTGTTTTACAAAAAATATTTCCTTGTGTATTATGTGAACTGTGCAAAAAAGAAAAAAAGTGAATATTTAGTAAGAGGACACTCAGTCCAAATAAATCACACTCACTTTAAGTTTAGCTTAGTGATTCTTCATTAGTGCTACTGCTTAACACACTAAATTGTGATTTTCTTATTTATTTATTTTTTGCAAACAGTCAGCTAGATTACACGTTTGGCGTAATGAGTAAAAAGGAAAGTTATGCTTCATAACGCTGCTTTTTCCCTAACGCCACTATTACAAGTCTTGCAGGTATAGCTGTACCGCACACCTTTTTGGCCATCACGCAAAGTCAGTACCGCACTTTTAAAAAAGTCCTTTTTCAATGGGACTCCCATAGCTTGCCTGGGAGGCCAAAAAGTGAGCGGTACACTCTATACCACAAGATTCATACCGCCATCTAAAGTCAGTAGTTATGAGTTTTACGTTACAAAGCTGCACCATAAAACTCATAACTAAACTGTCACAAAGTACACTAACACCCATAAACTACCTATTAACCCCTAAACCAAGGCCCTCCCGCATCGCAAACACTATAAAAAATGTATTGACCCCTAATCAGCCGCTCTGGACATCACCACCACTATTAAAATTTATTAACCCCTATTCCGCCGCTCCCTGACATCATCGCCACTATAATAAATGTATTAACCCATAAACCGCTGCCCTCCCGCATCGCAAACACTTTTTAAAGATTATTAACCCCTAATCTGCCATCCGCCCACACCGCCGCTATAATAAACCTATTAACCACTAAACCGCAAGCCCCCCACAACAAAATATACTAAATTAAACTATTAACCTCAAAACCTCTGGCCTCCCATATTACTACATAAATATATTAACCCTAACCCTAACGTAACCTAAATAAGCCTAAATCTAACACTAACCCTAACACCCCCTAACTTAAATATAATTAAAATAATTCTAAATAAACCTTACAATTATTACCTAAATAATTCCTATTTAAAACTAAATACATATTTACCTATAAAATAAAACCTAAGCTAGCTACAAAATAACTAATAGTTATAATATTATAGCTATCTTACGCCTAGATTACGAGTATTGTGTTAGGGTGAAAAAGCAGCGTTGAGAGGTCCCAACGCTGCTTTTTTCCTAACGCTGGTATTACGAGTCTGGCAGGTACAGGTGTACCGCTCACTTTTTTTCCGTGACTCGAGCATACCGCAAATCCACTTACGTCAATTGCGTATCCTATCTTTTCAATGGGACTTGCCTAATGCCGGTATTACGAGTCTTGGAAAAAGTGAGCGGTACACCCTCTCCTGTCAAGACTCCTACCGCATTTAAAAGTCAGTAGTTAAGAGTTTTATGGGCTAACGCCGTAACATAAAACTCTTAACTATAGTGCTAAGAAGTACACTAACACCCATAAACTACCTATTAACCCCTAAACCGAGGCCCCCCCACATCACAAACACTATGTTAAAAATGTTAACCCCTAATCTGCCTAACCGGACATCGCCGCCACTTCAATAAATGTATTAACCCCTAAACCGCTCTGTGGGGCAAATGTTCCTCCGCTTCACTGTTCTGGCTCCAGCACCCAAGCCACCAAACTTGTTCCGGAATTCCGCGCCAACAGCACCTGGTGTCAGATGCAAGTGCCCTAGGGAGAAACAGATCTCCAACAACGGGCAAAGAGGCAGGGTAGATTGTTTGTATCAAGTCTTCCTGCACCCACGCTCAGCGTCCACGAGCGGTGCTAGCTCCACCCTCAGGAACCGGAACTCAGCCACATATATATTTAAAAAGAAAATGTTCTTCTATGTGAAGAAAGTTTGAATGTTAAATATGCATAACTACCTTCAGATAGTGGTGTCGCATTAGACCCTTAAAATTGGAATTGTACATTATGTTATACAAATCATGGCAGTTTTACTTACTTGATAGTATAAAATGTTAGAGTTTATTTTATATATTAACTAAAAGTGTGATTTTAATCCCTTAACTGTTGAGCTTTTTTCCTTCCCTGAGCTTAGATGTTTTGGAGGTTTAGATGCTGCTCACATTTAAGATCTACTGTAGGTTAGCATTTAGCAAGAAATCCATACATACTATTGATTTTTTTTCAGCAAATTCAAATTATACAATTATTGTATGCATATATAATGACATGTGAGAAACAAATGAAAAATAAATCTTTGTATTCAAAAATTAACAAAAAAAGGTTGTAAATAACTGTGTGTGTGTGTTTAAACTCTATTTTAAAAAAGAATGGTTTATCCTCATATAAATCTCATATAAATAATGCCTTTTGGGCAGATGTATAACACTTTGATCTGCACATAGGGGCTACAATGAGCCTCCATTTACATAAATACAAATGTATTCACGCTAGGTGATCCCTATTACCACAGTGATCATCTTACTATTAAAAGTTATATATAGGCTTTATTTATCAAGTGCCTAGATGGTAAACATCTTAACGTTTGCAAAAAGACTGTTATATATGTTTTTGAACCTGACATCATGTCAATTAAACAAGATTTTAAAAATTACACACATTCCATTTAACGTAAAAAAAAATAATAAATATCTGTCACCCTTCTCAAAATTTGTATAGATGACTAAGTGATACAGGATATGCATACTTCAAGTCAAGGTTGCACAGATATTCTGTATGTTCATGTTGGAATTCTCTACTCATTTTTCATAATCTTGGGGGTGCATGAGATGGACATGTCAAATATAAAGCTTCCAAAGCACATTATGTCCTTCCCCATCCAAGACAATCCAACCTTGAAGAAGGTAGAATGGGCCATCTGACTAACAGATGCCTCAATCACAATCTAATGGTTGGCCCAATCTTTTTCTGGCAAAAAAATTATTGGCGATCACAACCCATTGTGAGTCACTTTTCAACATGTATTTGAGGCCAGTTTTGACTTCTCAAATTTGCCACCTCAATTCACTTGATAAGTCCAAAAAAGGGCATTTTGGACATATGTACAACTATTTCAAATCTATTTGAAAACAGTGATGTGCAAAACACTCTAAAATGGCTATAGGAGACATTGTAGAGATCGATAATATATACCTGATATTGATTCATTCATTAAAACTGTATTCCTCTCTACTGTGGAGGCTGTATACAGTGGACAGAGCACAAATTTAAATAGTTATAGGTTCATATACATGCGTATTTGTGTGTTGAGTACATGATATCATCTGCAGAGGATCTGCAGGAAATGCAAATCAGGACCCCAACATCTACAAATGGCTTCATTGAAGTTTAATTTAATATTTTATTTAAAGCCTCAACGCTCACTGTCAAATTTGCCACTGATAGTACTTGCGTTTTCAATTATATGCTGGCATGATGGGAATACTGAGCACCATTTTTATTTCGCTAAATTTTCCCTTTTAACAATAGTGTTTCCATTTTGGTAAGTTCTTAATACAAGATGGCAACTGCAGGTATCTATTGTCAGTTCAATGTTAAAATAATCATAATAAACACACCATTTGTAGATGTTGGGGTCCTGATGTGTGACTATTGAAGTATGTCCATCATGCCAAGATAATATGGCATTTATATGGTCAATCAATGTTGAGGGTGGAGTAGGATTACAATAGGTTAATGTCACACATGAAAATAAGTATTTCCCTTATACAATGAACGTGAGTGTGTATCTACCAGCACTTAGCGTAAGTAAATTCCTATTGGCTCCTAAAAGCTAAGGGTCCCTAGCTGACCCTGAAAATTAACAACAAAAATTATTTAGAGCTCAAGGAGCACCTAATGAGTGGTAAGGCAAAGGAAATGGTAACCTTTTAAAACATTTAAAACATATCTATTTTAATGCTAACAAATACATATAGATGTTTATCATGGATCCATGCTATAAACAAGAAATATAAGATTCAGATTACTAAAGTTTAAAAATACAAATATATTCGGATAGAAAATGCAATTAAAAATGTTGATCAAAGGTCTATGAGAGCTATTTAAAGACCTGTAAACATATCATAAAAAAACACAATAGTTAGGGTGATGACAAAGGTTAGATCATGAAGGAGTAAGTCTGTAAAACAAATACCGCGATAGTAGAGCTACTTCAGAGTTCTGGTTAACTGTTACGCTCAACTAAAAAGTTGCACAAAAAACATTAAAAATACTTTTAAATGTTCAGCTACATTTATAATAACACTATCTAAAACAAAGTAAAAGCGAAACGTAAATCAGCGCTAATTCACTAATGGATCTCCCCAACAACATATAAATAAAAAAACAAACAGATAAAACAGTTTGTACAATAAGTTAAAAAATTTGAACAGTGAGTTCAAATTAGGCAGTAAGTATGAATAACTCAATATAAGTGATTCTGTATAAAACCAGGATTAACAGATAAACAAAATATCCATTATACTTTTTCTTAATTGTAAATGGTTTGAATAGATAAGTACTTTCTATTGAATAAAACCCAGTCAAGTGTGGTGCCACAAAAAGTCCAGACAAAGGCCCCTAGTTATCAAGCCGTCAACCTCAAATACTCTGGAATTCCGCAGCGTATTTGTGGCAAGGCTGATTCGCTGTAGTTATCAAGCACTACAGCCCAGCAAAAGTAGAATTTAGTGACGTAAGCTTCGATCCGCCGGACTCAGTCCGACACAGATCGATTCTTACGTCACTCCAGATGTTCCGAACACAAGTTCAGCACAATCTGACTACTTTTGCTAGTTATCAAAAAACTAGCAGGTACGCTCGGCACTTTTCCGGCCCAGCGTACCTGGTTTTCAATCCGCCGCCCTAATATAGCTACATTATAAATAATAATCTGGGGGGTGTTAGGGTTAGGGTTAGACTTAGGTTTAGGGGTTAATAATTTTATTATAGTGACGACGGTGTAGGGGGGCAGATTAGGGGTTAATAAGTTTAATATAGGATGGCGGCGGGGTCCGGGAGCGGCGGTTTAGGGGTTAAACAATTTATTTAGTTGCGGCGGGGTCCGGAATCGGCAGGATAGGGGTTAATAAATATATTATAGGTAGCGGCGGTATAGGGGGCAGGATAGGGGTTACTAGGTATTATGTAGGTGGCGGTGGGCTCTGGGAGCGGCAGTTTAGGGGTTAATACATTTATTATAGTTGCGGCTGGGTCTAGGAGCGGCGGTTTAGGGGTTAATAACTTTATTTAGTTGCGGGGGGCTCCGGGGGCGCCGGTATAGGGGGTAGAACAGTGTAGTTTAGTGTGGGTGCTTAGTGACAGGCTAGCAATAAAGCTGGGAAAAAGCCGAAGAGCAGCTAGATTGGATGAGTGATAACTATCACAGTCCACTGCTCATCGCCCCGTACTTAGTGCGCAGCTTTTTGACAGCTTTATTGACAACTTTGACGAGATTATTCAGGTCTGCGGCGGCGATGTGAGGCGAGCTTAGGCGGGCATATTTGATGGGTATGTATATGTGTATGTGTGTGTATGTGTATGTATATGTATGTATGTGTATATATATATGTGTATATGTGTATGTATATATATGTATGTATATATATATATATATATGTGTGTGTATATATATTATATATATTATGTTATATGGGTAATTTGAATCTCACATATTAAGCATATTGAGGGTAACTTTAAATCTTGTATCAAATGTTTATAAAGCAGCATTCCACAAGTTTCTTTCTGTATAAGTTGTAACATATGGTTCCAATATATGATCCTCTCTACAAATGGTTATATGAGCATATTCTGTTATGTGCTATAACAACATTCTTATTTCCTGTGGGCCCCTTATGCAGATGTGAAGTTAACTACGTTTTTTATATATTTCCTGTGATCTCATGTATGACGTATACATCACTATAAATTCTTTGTGTGTTATTCAAATAAACGGGACTTTTGTGAAAACACTCAGTTGCATGTGTGTGTGATTTCAGTGGTCACCCCAGGGCCCTGAAGAAAACGTGTGCCGCACCCTTATCAGCCAGAGCAGAGCTAAGGAACAAAAGAAGTAACCCTACAAAACTGGTGTCAGAAGTGGAATGAAACAGAGAACTCTCGGAAGGTAAGCTGAACAAAGAGTCTTTTTATTATGACCTTTTTTCTCTTACCACGAGACCCCTTAAGTTTCATTTTACATAGGAATAGTTGGGGAATATATATATGTGAATCTTTGGTAGATTCTAAAAGAGGAATAGTAGATTTTTTTGGTAAAAATCAGGTTAAATATATATATGAATCTTTGGTAGATTCTAATCAAATCTTTGATAAAAAAATAAAAAATAAAAAGGGAATAAGATTTCTTTGGTAGAAATCAGGTTATATAAAGTCTGGCTGAAGGGTTAAACCACACATTTTCTTGCTGCTTGTTTTTAAATATGCTGTATGGCAAAATACTGTTTATTTGTATAAAGTGTTAAGGAAGTAAAATACTGCTTATTGTTTAAAGTATTAAGAAAGTAAACTGTTGTTAATATGTATTGCTGTTTCTAAATGTTAGTAAAAGGCTACATTTTTTCTGGTGAAGGGTGACCTTTGACCTAGAGATAATTAATGCCAGAAACTACTGAAAGGATCAGCATAGTGATATTTTTTTTTTCTTTCTCTTGTTGTAAACTTAAGCATTAAGCACAATAACTGGTAACGGAGTACAACCATTCTAGTTAATGTGTTTTTTGCAAAAAGATTCAATAATTAATTGCTCTTAAAGGTAAAGGTATTGTATTTTTTTATTTTTATTATTTTTTATTATTTATTTTTTTATTTTTTTTGTATTGTATTATATTTTGTTGTAAATGTTTTAAAAGATAAGTTAGGAGTTGAGAATGGGCAAATCCCAGTCTAAACAATTTCCATCACCTAGGCAAGGAGAACATTTAAAGATTATGTGGGAAAATATGGCAGAATGGACAGAAGCTATGAGAAGCTCTGATCCATTCCCCAGAGAGGGGGATAATGATACATTTCATATGAATATGGTAAAAGGGTTGTGTCTAGGTGATGAAGAGGCATTTCCATGGTATAAAGGTGATCCAAGATGGAATATGGATTATATGAAAAAGGGTGGGGAAAATTGGCTGACTGTTGCTCCATACTGGCGATATATTGATATAGATGGGAATAAAAAGAAGGGTAAAAGTGAGAAGCAAAAACAGAAAGCATATTCACCCCCCCTGCACCATATAATGCCCCTCACCTACCTTTGCCATCATATAACAGACTATATCCTAGCCTCCCATCCCCTAGTGACATAGATCTAGAGACTATTGCTATTGCCTCTGCTCAGGTACCCCAGGAATGGACCTTGCCAGGACCTTCTGTAACTCCTCGATACCAGGTCACTAAACCCCCAATTATGCCCAAACCCCCGATTAAGGTTGAACCAGTAACACCTTCCTACCCCCCTACAATAACCCCACAATATAAAAGAGGGAATGAAGAAGTAGAGGAGGAGGAGGCAGCTGTACCAGAAGCTAGTATGCCATTTCTTACTTTGGGAGACCAATTAATTATTAAACCTTTGTCCCCGGGTGAATTAAGGGAAATTACCAAGGGAGCCCCAAACCCCCGTCAACATCCATCAGCTTGTATTATGTATTTAAAAAGAATGTTACAAGGACAAAACATGACACAGACAGATATAAGAATTATTATTGATGCACTTCTAGACTATGACCCTGAATCAGGTTGGGAGTGGGGTAATGTAAAGAGTATTAGTAAATTGAGTCGAGATCCAACAATTAACTATGCCCTAAACACACGTGAAGGACTTGATGAAATGTGGACAGAATTAAGTATAGAAATGCATAGAATATGGAAGGATAAACAAAGTATGTCAATTGCACTAGCGTGCAAACAGAATACAAAGGAAACAGTAGTAGAATTTGTTAAGCGTTTTTATAAATGCTGGAAGGAAGAGGCTGGAATGGAATCAGGAGATGCAATGGGCTCTCTGAAGGTCCAGACTTGCATTAGTAATATGCAACCTCAGCTTTCTTTGTTGGTGAAACAACTTGTCTCTGATTGGCCAGAGTTGACTCCAGCAGAATTCTTGAAAAGAATTCATGAAAAAGAAGGGGCAGGTTGTTTTGACATCAGGAAATTAGAGGGAAAAAAACGCTGCTTTTTATCAAAAGCAGAGTTTACAACATTGTGATCCATTCCAGGCCAGGGAAAGGGATAATACAGGGAGTAATAGAATGTATGTGAGAGGTAGAGGGAGAGCTAGAGGAAGAGCTAGAGGGAATTATACTTCAAACAGAACACATTGTTTTAACTGTGGGGAACAGGGACATTGGAAAAATGAATGCCCAAAACCCCCTAATAATTCTGGCCCCCCTTACGATCCCCGACAATATAACAGACAGCCTTACATAGCCCCTGCACCCATGGAGGCACCCAAACACAACATACAATGGCCATAGGGGTGCCTAGAAGGTAGCACTCCAATTTTTCCAGTGGTGTCAACAAGTTATCATGAGCAACCGTACTTAGTCCTAGAAGTAGAGGGAAAACCCCTACCATTTCTAGTAGGCACAGGAGCTACATGCTCTGCCTTATGCTCAGATATGTATGATGGCATTACTGGAAAATCTGAACCTTCTCTAGGGATTAATGGAGTGCTGACTCAGACTCGCATCACACCGCCACTTGAAGTTAGGGTACCCTGTACTGGCCAACAACTTTTGCACCCATTTCGTATTATAACTGGGTGTCCCCTTAACCTTTTGGGTCGTGATCTTATGGGTCCCCTTGGTTTGAAAGTAGCTGTCACTAGACAGGGTGGGTTAGACGTGAGTCTAGGGTCCACTAACCTGTGTTTTTTTAATGAAATATTGACAGATGTCCCATCCTCTGTTTGGGCATCTTCAAAACTTGACGTTGGTTTAGTTCAGTGTACCCCATATAAAGCCAGATTAAAACCTAATACTACTCCAGTGTTTATTAAACAATATCCATTGTCTAGAGAAAAGAAAGAAGGGATAAGACCCATGATAGAGGAATTCCTTAAACAAGGAATCCTCCGTCCAGTAGTTTCTCCCTATAATACCCCCATAAATCCGATCCCAAAGAAAGACAATGAATATAGGTTAGTACAAGACTTAAGGGCAATTAATGAAATAGTAATCCCAATTGCCCCAATAGTCCCAGATGTTACAACCTTACTCACAGCCATTCCACATGATGCCTGTATATTTACAGTCATTGATTTAGCTAACGCATTTTTTTCAGTCCGATTGGACCCTGAGACACAGCTACTTATGGCTTTTTATTATGATGGGCGTCAGCTTACCTGGACACGCCTCCCTCAAGGCTATGTGGCCTCACCTGAGGTCTACTCGCTGGTGCTCCAACGTACATTGCGGTCATGGACTCCCAGCCAAGGTTCCGTCCTCCTTCAGTACGTCGATGACCTACTGTTGTGTAGTCCTAACCAGGAGGCTAATACAGTAGATACAATAAGTCTGTTAAAACACCTTGCTGCTGAAGGTCATAAAATAGCAAAACATAAGCTACAAGTAGGAGTGACAAAAGTGGATTACCTTGGTTTTGTACTTTCCCAAGGCCACCGGTCCATTAGTCCCAAACGAATCCAAGCGATTCAACAGATCCCAAAGCCAGTTACTAGAAAGGACATGCTAACCTTTCTAGGTATGATTAATTATTGCAGACAATGGATTCCTGAGTGCTCCCATCATGATTCCATTCTAAGGCAAGCCACAAAAGGGGATAGCCCTGAACATATACAATGGACCACAGACATGACTAAATCCTACATAGCTCTGAAGACTAGCATTATTAGTGCCCCTGCTTTAGGACTACCTGATTATTGTAAACCATTTCACTTGTATGCGAGGGACAATTGTAAAACCATGGCTGCTGTCTGTGCCCAAGAGCATGGTGGAGGCAATATGCGTCCCGTAGCTTTCTTTTCCAAAGTAGTTCCAATACCGGTACAAGGGATGCCGGCGTGTCTCCGAGCATTGGCGGCTTGCGCCATGGCTGTAGAGATGGTTGAAACAATCACATTAGGCCATCCAATAGTACTACACACTAGTCACCAAGTTTTACATCTTGTAAAAAATGTCACTACCCAACACATGACTTCTCAAAGACTTTCTGGTTATGAATGTATATTACTGAATAATACAAATCTGACTATTAAATATAGTAGTGTATCCTCAGGGCCAACTCAAATACTTAGTGCCTTACTTACAGGATCACCAGACTTTCCAACAGATCATGATTGTATAGAGGTAATACACCACATTACCACACCAAGACCTGACTTGATGGATAAACCTTTTGACCGTGCTGATAATGTGTTTGTTGATGGTTCTTGTTCCCGACCTAGTGATGGTATTTATAAGACAGGCTATGCCGTTGTGCAACTACCAGACATTGTTCTAGATGCAGGCCCCATTCCTTATCCTTCTGCACAAGCTGCAGAATTAATAGCACTTACAAAAGCATGTAAATTGTTTGAAAATAAATCTGTTAACATTTACACTGACTCTCGCTATGCTTTTGGGGTTGTGCACGATTTTGGTATGATATGGAAACAACGTGGTTTTGTTTCAGCAGATGGCAAGACCATCTCTCATACAGACCTGATTAATGACCTTTTAGAGGCCATACAACTCCCAAAGGGCATAGCGATCATACATTGCCGTGCACATACATACAAGTCTGACCCTATTTCCTTGGGTAATGCTCTTGCAGATAAAATTGCTAAAGAGGCTGCTTATGTTTCTCATACACCCGGATCCACCATCCGTATGTATGCTGTTTTAGCCCCACCTTCATGTCCTACAGACCATATGCTTCTTGAACTCCAGGGACATGCCACTCCTAGTGACATATCTTTCTGGACTACTAATGGGTTAACTTTAGATGAGAATGGTTTGTTTTCTAAAGAGGGGAAGGTGGGCATACCGGAAAGCAGTGCACCACTCTTTATAGCACAAGCCCATGGTGTTGGACACCTAGGTATAAAACCAACAACTAGCTTGTTGAAGCAATCTTTCTACATTAGAGGTATAGGTGATCATTGCAAGGCATATATTAATAGATGTGTATATCGCTTACAGACCAATGCAACCATCCCCAATAAAGCCCAGCATGACCACTTACCCCCACCTACAGCCCCATTCACACATCTACAAATTGATTTTACACATATTCCAAAAACTGGCACTAAACAATTATATCTGCTTGTAATAGTTGACCAATTTTCTAAGTGGCCAGAAGCTTTTGTTACCCAGAGGGAAGATGCAAAAACAGTCGCTAACATTTTAGCCACTGAAATAATTCCCAGATTTGGTTGTCCGCTTCAGATTAATTCTGATAACGGTCCAGCGTTCATTAGTAAAATCACACATAAGTTAGTAGAATGGTTACAGTATAATTGGAACTTTCACATTCCCTACCATCCTCAAAGCTCAGGGATTGTAGAAAGAATGAATCGCAATATCAAGGAAAAACTTTTAAAGGCAACAGCAGGTACATGGGTTAAATGGCAAAACTATTTACCTGCTATTTTAGCAGAAATCAGAATGACCCCAAATAGGACAACCAGGTTGTCTCCATTTGAGGTCCTAATGGGTAGACCATTCCCGACTCCATGGGTAAAAGGCCCACTTATCATTAAAAATGGTGATTTAGATTGTATTAAGGAACAATATGTAAAACAATTGATTGATAAATTGAATGGCATCTATGGTGATGTGTCTTCCTGTTTACCTCTTCCCTCACAGGAACCAACCCATCCTTTCAAGCCTGGAAATCTGGTCTGCATTCGCCAGCTGAATAAAGCAAAGAAAGGAGGTTTCCCGTTCAGCAAGCCAATCACTGTCATCGCTGTAACCAGGACTGCCGTACTGACTGACGACAAGGACATCTGGATACACGCTTCACGAGTGAAACTCTGTCCAAAGAGAGGAGAAGCGGGTGACAAGCTATCGGTCACCCCTCACAAAGGAGAAGTGGGTGATAAGGTATCGATCACTCCTCACAAAGACCAGGATGACGATCTCAATCATGGATCCAAGACATTTCTGCAAGATCTTCCTTTTCCTAATGGGAATATTGTTATTTGTGTATATCCCAATAGTATTAATAACGGCATGTTATTACTCACCTGAAGATGCTGAACACTTTACACCTATTTGTTTACTATTATTAACATTGTTTAACTGTTACATGTCTTGTACTTTAGGAAAGAAAATATCAGGTATGATACAAGATGCAGAAAAAGTTCAACTGCAAAATTTAATTAGAGGTAGACCCAGATAGTTTATATTGTAGGAACATTACAGGTTATGTGATCACAATGTGATCAAAGAGGGGAATGATGGGTATGTATATGTGTATGTGTGTGTATGTGTATGTATATGTATGTATGTGTATATATATGTGTATATGTGTAAGTATATATATGTATATATATATATATATATATATATATATGTGTGTATATATATTATATATATTATGTTATAAGAGTAAGTTGAATCTCACATATTAAGCATATTGAGGGTAACTTTAAATCTTGTATCAAATGTTTATAAAGCAGCATTCCACAAGTTTCTTTCTGTATAAGTTGTAACATATGGTTCCAATATATGATCCTCTCTACAAATGGTTATATGAGCATATTCTGTTATGTGCTATAACAACATTCTTATTTCCTGTGGGCCCCTTATGCAGATGTGAAGTTAACTACGTTTTTTATATATTTCCTGTGATCTCATGTATGACGTATACATCACTATAAATTCTTTGTGTGTTCTTCAAATAAACGGGACTTTTGTGAAAACACTCAGTTGCATGTGTGTGTGATTTCAGTGGTCACCCCAGGGCCCTGAAGAAAACGTGTGCCGCACCCTTATCAGCCAGAGCAGAGCTAAGGAACAAAAGAAGTAACCCTACAATATTGGGCCGGCGAATGCAGGTAAGTAGACACGTTGATAACTAGGCCTTAAAGGGTACAAATAAAGATGAAAAGCGTCTGTTTATCAATATCCAGATAGAGATGTCTGAGTATAAGCCAATGCTGCTTTCTTTCAATGGTATTTCCATAAACCAAAGGACACAAGGAGCTAAGAAGAGATTGTAAGACAAGCGCAACAATGGATTAATAAATTTATTATATAAAACAAGTGCAATAACACATAAGCACTTACGTTAAAACAAAGAACAATCGGCATCCATATAACATCAAATGTCTTGGTTGAAATGCACATTTCAACCAAGATATTTGATCTTATATGGATGCCGAATGGTCTTTGTTTTTGTTTTTTAATATTTATATTCAGCAAAGGGCACATTAATACATAGTTATACAAGAAAACAATACATAAACAGTATTATAACAAGGTACAATTGATAACAAGATAATGTAGAAACATATTGTGCAATTTGCACTACAATTCAACCAAATCAAAATATACGAAAATAAATACTATACATCTGTGAAAATAATCATATGTATAAAACAACTTCCTTCTTTATTATAACATGCCAAATGAACCCTAACAACCCAAACAAACCAAACCAAGACAAAAAAATGAAAAAGAGAAATATATATATATATATATATATATATATATATAAATATATATAAAAAAATAATAAACCCCATCTTTGCAATATCATAGTAAGTTTTTTCACTCTGTAGGATACCAGGAAGATGCAAGTATCAAACAGATAAACTCTATGGAATGCCTTCGGGGGTACAAAAATTGGAGTTGAGTTTCCATTGGTATATATAATAGATATAATTACTCTATCCCATTTTTGTAAGAACTTTTTCACCCTGTTCTCTGCACATATGAATGCATCATATTTCTCTAGGGCTATGTAAACTCTAATCTCTTTTAAAAAGACAGAAAAGTTCTGTGAAATTTTATCTTTCCAGGATCTAAGGATTAACTGTCTAGTAATGAGAATAGCTGTGTTAATTATATCTCTGTTTTGAATACGAGGGTCATTATCGAGAAAAAAAAAATATTTATTCAGTGAGATTTTCACTGTTAAAAACGTATTCAGCCAAAACTTATTCTAGCCCATAGTTTTTGGATCTTAGGATAATGCCAGAAACAGTGTAACAAATCAGCTCCCAAAAAATTACACCTTGAACATGGAACCTGTTTACTAGGATTCCATCTTGATCTCATTAAAGGAGTAATATACGCTCTAGTCACTAGTTTCATATGTGCTTCTTTCCAAGCTATGGAAGACGTATATTTAGAAATAATACTAAAACATTTTTTTAAAATCATCAAATTGTAGATCTTCAAAGTTTATCACACATTTAGAATATAATTTACTTAGATCTATTTTACCTTGCTCTGAAATAAAAGCTTTATATATGAGAGCAGTCAAGCATGTACCTGCATGGTATACCTTGATTACTAAGTCCAAGACTCCCAATGACCAGTTCTCTTTCTCCAAAAAATAGTTTTTTGAAATAAAATGTCTCACTTGAAGGAAGGCAAAAAAATATTTGTTGCTTAAATCAAAATCTTGCCTCAATTGTTCAAAGAGCTTATTAAAGTTAGTCGATTCATCCTTAAATTGAATAAAAACTTTAGATACCGAATTATCTATATCTAGTCCTTTGCATATTTTATTCCATGCTCTAACTACATTGCCAATAGTAAACTTAGGGATATTAATTTTTAACTTTTCAATTTTGGGATATGCAATAATGCTCTAAGTGAGTATGGGCTAGATATGCTCTCTTCTACTTGATAGTTGGAGATATAGTCAGCACCAGAAAGCCAATCCAGAGCAATTTTGGCCATACTTGACCAGTTACCTGTATATAATTTAATGCCTGGTAATGCCATACCTCCATCTTCTTTTACTCGTGTAAACCTTTGAAAAATAATGCAAGGTTTACGTTTTCCCCATAAGAACCTCGAACAGTGAGAATGAAACTTTCTTAGATCTTTATTATATATGAATATTGGTAAGTTTTGTATAAGAAAAAATTATTGGGAATAATATAATTTTAATCAAATTTATTTTTGCAGAAAGAGACAGAGGGAGTCTCGCCCAGTCCCAGAGTAAGACAAAGATTTTAGCCCATGACTGGGGATAACTACATTTGTACCACTGGTCTGGATCCCAAATATTTTCTTTCTTTTTCGTCAACAAAAAAGGGTTCTATATCACACTATCTTCATGCTTGATGATCCATAGTATCTCTGATTTATTAGTTAATTTTATAACCTGAAAAAGAGCTGTACATTTCTAGTATATAGAGTAACTTTGGTATTGAGTCCTTAGTGTTTCTCATATAGAGTAAAATATCATCCGCATAGAGGGATAATATCAATTTTCTTTCTCCGATCAAAACGCCCTCAAGCTGCCTTCTACATAATGCTGCCAGTGGCTCTAGGGAGATGTTAAATAGGAGTGGCGAGAGTGGGTGTGAGGGTGCCAGGAATCAGACTGAGACGAAAAGTGCAAAAATAATCACACCTTTATTAATAGCAAAAAATAATAAAAAGTCCACAAGTCAAATAACATGCCAGGAGTCAAAACCAGAACTGGTAGTCAGACGAGCCAAGTCAGGAGCCAAATCAAATAGTCAGACGAGCTGGAATCAGCAACAAGGAAAACAGCAGAGTCAGGAACAAGCCAGGGATCAGGAACCAGGAAGGATGTCAGGCAGCCAGGTAATACACATGAACTCTCACAAACAGGTCTGAGACCTGAAAGGCAAAGCATACTGAACAGAGGCCCTTTAAATAATAAGTGATGACATCAAAATTCTGAGACTGCCTCCTGTCTCACACGGATGATGCATACCAGTCTGGCAATAAAAGGAAGTGCAGGAAATGAGCAGCATCCCCCACAATGCACCATAGTCAGGAAGAGAGGTGAGTAAAATGGCTGCCAGCAGCACATGGCAAACAAAACAGGGAAAAAACCCTGACAGTACCCTCCCCTCAATGACCCCTCCCCCATGGGAGGACAAAAAGCTTATTGGGGAAACGGGCATGAAAGGCATGGAGGAGGGCGGGAGCATGAACATCAGAGGAGGGAACCCAAGAATGCTCCTCCAGACCGTAGCCCCTCCAGTGAACCAAATACTGTACACGGCCCCTGGACATATGAGAGTCAATAATGCTGCTGACCTCATACTCCTCATGGTTGCCAACAAAGATAAGATGGGGATGGGGCAACACAGTGGTAAACCGATTACAAACCAATAGTTTCAAGAGAGAGACATAAAAAACATTGGAGATGCGCATAGCAGGAGGAAGGGCAAGAGCGTAGGCCACAGGATTAACCCATCAAAGTATTTGAAATGGACCAACATAATGGGGAGCCAATTTATTGGAAGGCACACGAAGGTTCAAGTTGCGGGAGGACATCCAAACTCTCTCACCAACCTGGTAGGAAGGTGCGGGCAGACGCCTACGATCAGCCTGGAACTTTTGGCGCTGCATAGATCGATGAAGGCAATCCTGAATCTGCACCCACGTGGAACGGAGTTGCCAGAGATGCTCCTCCAAAGCCGGAATACCCTAAGACATGAATGAATCGGGCAACAAGGATGGTTGAAACCCATAATTCACCATGATTGGGGATAACTTGGAGGAAGCATTAATAGCACTATTACGAGCAAACTCTGCCCAAGGTAACAGTTCAGACCAATTATTGTGGTGATCTGAGACATAGCTACAGAGGAACTGTTCCAGGGCTTGATTAGACCATTCCGCAGCCCCATTGGATTGAGGGTGATATGCCGAGGAGAAGGAAATCTGGATCCCCATTTGAGCACAAAAGGAACGCCAAAATCTGGAGACAAACTGGCTACCCCGGTCCGACACTATCTCCTTGGGTAACCCATGTAAACGGAAGACCTCCAGGGCAAAAATTGAAGCAAGCTGCTGAGCGGTAGGGAGCTTCATCAAGGAAATTCAATGTGACATTTTAGAAAAACGGTCAACCAGCATAAGGATAACAGTATTGCCATTGGAAACAGGGAGCTTGACAATGAAGACCATGGAAAGATGTGTCCAAGGACGCTCAACATTAGCAATAGGTTGAAGAAGACCCACAGGAAGATCTCGGGGAGTCTTATTCTGTGCACAAACTGAGCAGGAGGCAACATACGCAGCAACATCAGAACAAAGACCAGGCCACCAGAATTGTCGAGTGACAGACCAAATCATTTGGTTTTTGCCTGGGTGACCTGCGGCTTTAGGATAGTGGTAAGTGTGCAAAAGTTTAGTTCGAAGATTCTCAGGAACAAAACACTTGCCACTAGGTTTCTTAGGAGGTGCATTGGTTTGTGCAGCCAGGATCTCCTCCCCCAAGGGAGAAGTCAAATTAGTACGTATGGTCAGGAGGTATAACAGAAGTAGGTACAGAGTCCTCCTTGGACAGAGGCCAAAATAGTCGAGAGAGGGCATCAGCCCTACCATTCTTACTAACAGGCAGGTAGGAGACCACATAATTAAACCGAGACAAAAATAGTGCCCATCTTGCCTGTCGGGACGACAAACGTTTTGCTTCAGATAGATAAGTTAAATTTTTGTGGTCAGTAAGAATGAGCACTGGCACACTAGTACCCTCGAGAAGATGCCTCCATTCCTTGAGTGCAAAAAGTATGGCCAGTAATTCCCTGTTGCCAATTTCATAATTGCACTCCGCTGGAGACAATTTATTAGAGAAGAAACCACATAAATGCAGGGAACCGTCAGGCATAGGACATTGAGACAAGAGGGCACCTACTCCAGGCTCAGATGCATTGACCTCAAGAACGAAAGGCAGGACAGGGTTAGGATGAGCCAGAACTGGAGAAGCAGCAAAGGCAGTCTTAAGACTATCAAAGGCCTTAATGGCAGTAGGTGACCAATGGAGTGGATCATTCTCTGTACGGGTCATGTCTGTGATAGGTTTGACCAAGGAAGAAAAGTTTTTAATAAACTTTCTATAGTAATTGGCGAACAACAAAAAATGTTGAATAGACTGAAGTCCAACTGCAGATAACTTGTCAGGATCCATGGAGAACCCTGCAACAGAGATAACATAACCTATGAAGGTTACTTGAGTCTGATGAAACTCACATTTCTCAAGTTTACAAAACAGGCCATTCTCACGTAGTCTCTGAAGAACCCGTGTAACATCAGAACGATGAGCCTCAAGTGTGGGTGAGTGTATGAGGATGTCGTCAAAGTACACCACAACACACTGTTGCAACATATCTCATAGGACATCATTAATAAATTCCTGAAAAACAGCAGGAGCATTACATAGGCCAAAGGGCATTACAAAATACTCATAATGCCTTCTCCTGGTGTTAAATGCTGTTTTCCATTCGTGGCCCTCCTTAATCCTAACGAGATTGTACGCTCTCTCAAATCAAATTTAGTAAAGACTGTAGCTCCCTTGAGGCGGTCAAAGATTTCCGTAATGAGCGGAATAGGGTAAGCATTTTTAATGGTAAGACGATTACGACCCCTATAATCGATGCATGGTCATAACTCGCCACCCTTTTTCTTCACAAAGAAGAAGTCAGCCCCTGCAGGAGAGAAGGATTTGTGGATGATCCCCCACGACAGAGCATCGGCAACATACTCCTCCACAGCACAATTCTCTGCAACAGACAGAGGGTACACCCAGCCCTGAGGAGGAATGGCTCTGGGTGGCAGGTCTATGGCACAATCGTAAGACCGGTGAGGAGGCAACGTACCGGCACGCACCTTGTCAAAAACGTCTGGTACTCCTCTGGCAATTGAGATACTGAAGAAGAGCACATGACTTTAACTGGTTTCCGAAGACCATTGGAAATACATTGCGGGGACCACGACAAAATTTCGGACCTGCGAAAGTCGAGACTGGGATTGTGCTTTTGGAGCCAGGGATAACCCAGAACAATCGAAAAATGCAGAGAGTTTATCATCTGGAACTGGAGGGTTTCAAAATGGAGAGCCTCAACAACCATGGACAACGGAGCAGTTTCGTGAGTAACGAGTGCGGGCTGAAGGGGCCTGCCATCAATGGCCTCAATAGCAAGCGGAACAAACTGAGGCAAAACAGGAATGGAGTGCTTTGATAAAAAGCACTGTCAATGAAATAGCCCGCAGCACCGGAGTCAACAAGAGCCTGAGTGACTATGGAGGAGTCCACCCAGGAAAGGACAACCGTGACCAAAGGTTTCTCCTTAAGCAGTTCCGGGGACGAGGATAAACCACCCAAGGTCTGCCCCCGACAGGACCTTAGGTGTGAGCGTTTCCCGGCCATGTAGGACAAGACTTCAAAAGGTGGCCCTGTAACCCACAAAAGAGGCAGAGTCCCTCCCTCCTCCTAAAGGCCCTCTCTGCCACGGAGAGATGTGTGAATCCCAACTGCATTGGCTCAGCAGTACCTGGTGACTTGGGACCAGGAGGCATGGGAGGAAAGGGAGGCATGGGTGGGAATGAACATGTAGGAGACAACGGAACAGTAGGCTTCCGCAAGCGCTCCTTGAAAGAGGGCCTCTCTCTGAGTCTGATGTCAATTAGGATAAAAAAAAGACACCAATGCCTCGAGATCCTCTTGTAAATCTCTGGCAGCAACTTCATCTTTAATCGCACAGAGAGCCCATGAAAGAAGGCAGCAACAATGGCTTCATTGTTCCAACCTACCTCTGCGACAAGCGTACAAAACTCAATAGCATACTGAGCAACAGATCTTGTACCTTGCTGAATGGACATGAGTCATTTATCAGCAGAGGAGGAGCGAGCCAGAACATCAAATACCCTTCAAAAGGAGGCCACAATTTCAGGGTAATTTGAAATCACAGGTTTATTTGTCTCCCACAAGGGATTAGCCCAGGCAAGAGCTGTGTCAGAGAGTAACGAGATGAGAAATCCCACCTTAGCTCTGTCAGAGGGAAACGCTGAGGTAACATCTCAAAGTAAATGCCCACCTGGTTCAAAAACCCTCTGCACTGAATAGGATCGCCTCCATATCGCTGAAGTAGAGGTACAGAACCGGACATGCTCCTGGTAGGCATAGGTGCAGCAGCGGAAACAGGAGCAGCCATAACTTGCGGGACACTTTGGTCCAAATGTGCAGTGCGAGTCAGCAGGGTTTGCAGGGCTACTGCAAATTGATCCAAGCGGTGATCCTGTACATCCATCCTGGAAATGATGGCAGGTAAAGGTGGATTATTAGCACCATCAGGATTTATGGCCTTTGCGTAATGTCAGGGAGCCAGGAATCAGACTGAGACGAGAAGTGCAAAAATAATCACACCTTTATTAATAGCAAAAAATAATAAAAAGTCCACAAGTCAAATAACAAGCCAGGAGACAAAACCAGAGCTGGTAGTCAGACGAGCTGAGTCAGGAGCCAAAGCGAATAATCAGACGAGCCAGAATCAGCAACAATGAAAACAGCAGAGTCAGGAACAAGCCAGGGATCAGGAACCAGGAAGGACGTCAGGCAGCCAGGTAATACACAGGAACTCTCACAAACAGGTCTGAGACAACGCAAAGGCAAAGCATACTGAGCAGAGGCCCTTTAAATAATAAGTGATGACATCACAATTCTGAGACTGCATCCTGTCTCACACGGATGATGCATACCAGTCTGGCCATAAAAGGAAGTGCAGGAAATGAGCAGCATCCCCCACAATGCACCATAGTCAGGAAGAGAGGTGAGTAAAATGGCTGCCAGCAGCATATGGCAAACAAAACAGGGAAAAAAACCCTCACAGTGGGTAGCCTGGCCTTGTCCGTTTCTGAAGCGTTATGTTTGATGAGTTTTCACCATTGATAATAAGTGAAGAGGTAGGATTCTTGTAAATTAATTTAATAAAGTTTAAAAAGTAACCTGTCAATCCAAATTTTTCAATAGAGGTGAATAAGTGCTCCCATGAAACTGAGTCAAAGGCCTTCTCGACATCTAACGTTATCAGGGCAAAATCTAATATTTCCTGTGGTTTAGATAATTGAGCATGGGTTTTAGCCCAGTGATATTCTATTAGGGTTAAAGCTGTTCTAATATTTTGCATTGCTGTTCTCTCTTGCATAAATCCAGACTGATCTGTCTGAATAAGAGGCTCTAAGACTTTTTTAAGATGATTAGTTATAATAGATGCAAGATTTTTATAGTCGCAATTGAGTAAGGAGATAGGGAGGTATGAGTCCATTAGCTCGGCATCCTTATCTTTTTTTAATATTAAAACAATATTAGATTGTGCAAAGAAATTTGATGATATACTATTTTTTCTGTAATATTCATAAAATAACAGAAGAACTGGAGTCACTTGATCAGATATAATTTTATAGAATTCAGATGGAATCTAATCTGAACCTGGGGCTTTTAAATTAGCTGAGCACTTTATCACCTGGAGGATTTCCTCTATTTGAATTTCTCTATTCAAATCAATTAACTGATCTGCTGAAATTTTTGGAAGTTTAATTTTCCTCCAGAAATTTTCCTTATTAATTTCACTTGTACATTCCTTAGTATAAACATTTTGAAAATATTAAAAGAATATATTTTTTATGTTTTAGGATTAGTAAACCCGGTATCTCCTGCTCTAATTGCTTCTATAAAACTCTTTTTTTTCTGCTCTTCACTACGTTAACCAAATATTTGGCGGATCTAGGGCCATATTTATTAAATATTGATTTATTTTTAATCTCTGCTTTGATCATCTGTTGGTTGAAAAATGTTTCTATTTCCAGTTTTGCTTTCTGATATTCTCTCCAATTATCTTTATTTTGATGTTCTATAATAACATATATTTATTTTTGAGTTGGTTAGACAATTAAAGCTCTCTCGCTTTCAAATGCTTTTTTCTACTAACCATATATGCTTTGATTTCTCCGCTAAGGACTGTTTCCCAGAATATCTCTATTTTGGATAAATATTGATAATTAAATGATTGAATTCAAACCATTTTCCTATTAACAGTTCCTAAAGCTGATATCGTGTAGGAGATATGTTGGGATAAAACATTTTCCAATATTTTTTTTAATATGAGGCTTTATTCTTAATTGACATCTTGATAATTGAATGATTCAATATCAGAATCTCTTTAATGTCAGTTTTCAGAGCAGAGCAAAAGCTACCCTACTAAAAACATATCTATCCTAAACAATGTACAGTGAGATTTAGATTCACAAGTATATAAATTTGAGTCTGAGTGTTGTATATGCCAAATATTTTTGTTTTAGTTTTTAAATAAAATTTCGAAGGAGTTTTGCTTCTTTATTACATCTATTAAAAAAAAATGTATGTAGTCTATCCAATAAAGTTTGGACTGATAGGTTACAATCCCCAGCAAGTACTAATTTTGCATCTACATATTGTAACAATTTCATATATAAATTATCCCAAAAATCTAGCTGTAGTGTATTAGGAGTAGTGATGTCGCTAACTTAAAATTTTCCGGGCGAACCGCCATAGACTTCAATAGGCAGGCAAACTTAGGGACTCTTTCTGGCCACAATAGTGATGGAAAAATTGTTTCAAGGGTACTAACACCTGGACTGTGCCATGCCGAAGGGGGATCCATGGCAAAACTCCCATGGAAAATTACATAGTTGATGCAGAGTCTGGTTTTAATCCATAAAGGGCAGAAATCACCTAACATTCCTAAATTGTTTGGAATAACGTGCTTTAAAACATCAGGTATGATGTTGTATCGATCAGGTAGTGTAAGGGTTATGCCTGCTTCACAGTGACAGACCAAACTCCCCGTTTAACGCACCGCAAAGAGTCCATTTGCACAACCGCAAACTCCCCATTTGCACAAGGTTGGAAACCAAGCTAGCCATGTCCCGTTCCTTGTCCTCACTGATGTAATTGAAGGTCTCTTCCTCCACCCAGCCACGTACAACACCAAGGGTCCCCGAAAGGTGACAACAAGCCCCCTGGGACGCCTGCTGTGTTTGGTCTTCCACCTCCTCAAAGCCACCTTCCTCCTCTGACTCCTCTTCTTCAGACTCCTCTCTCTGCATTGCCTCTCTCTGCGTTATTATAAGGTGTGTTAAGTAGTACTATTCCTATCAGTTTAATCCCTGTTACGTCCCCTATCAGGGGACGTGTATATGGCATAGATTTTAGGAACTGGGAGATGGAAAAAGATGCTTGGTCGGTCCTCCTACTTCAAATTTGGGGCACTGCGCGTGCAATCGTGGCCGGACTTTTAGCCGACGGACATTTGGCCGACAGACATTTGGCCGACGGACATTTGAACAAAACACAAGTGGATGTCAGATAACAGTCCGGCCACGAGATAGTCGAGATGGTCGGTCCTCCTACTTCAAATTTGGGGCACTGCGTGTGCAATCTAGTGTGCCACCAGATAGGAGTGGTGTGTTAAGTAGTACTATTCCTATCAGTTTAATCCCTGTTACGTGCCTTTTTTTTGGTTTGGTTTTTGAAGCCATAGTGCAGCACCAGAGGCCAGAAAAATTTGGCATGTACACATGCTTGAAAAATTAGGTATTGTTGCAGCTGTAGCAGCGGCCAGAAAAATTGATGTTTGTTTCCCATGCAGAAAGTGCCCTAAAACATTGCGGCTTGAACCCTAGTTGGTGGCGGATAAGTCACGCAAGTCATCCGGACCGGCATTCGAAGATAAAATACAGCACCGTGTGGACCATTTTTAGCCCAAGGCAGCTCATCTCATCAGGCCTCTTTTACTTGAATGTATGGCCCAATGTCAGTCCCTTCAGGATCCATCCCTCATTCATCTTAATAAAGGTGAGGTAATCTAGACTTTTTTGACCTAGGCAACTTTTCTTCTCAGTGACAATACCTCCTGCTGCACTGAAGGTCCTTTCTGACAGGACACTTGAAGCGGGGCAGGCCAGAAGTTCTATCGCAAATTGGGATAGCTCAGGCCACAGGTCAAGCCTGCACACCCAGTAGTCAAGGGGTTCATCGCTCCTCAAAGTGTCGAGATCTGCAGTTAAGGCCAGGTAGTCTGCTACCTGTCAGTCGAGTCATTCTCTGAGGGTGTACCTCGAAGGGCTGTGGTGATGCATAGGAGTTAAAAAGCTCCGCATGTCCTCCATCAACAACACGTCTGTAAAGCGTTCTGTCCTTGCCGGCGTGGTCGTGGGAGTCGGAGGATTACTTTCACCTCTTCCCCTGTTAGATTGCCGTTGTGCTGTGACATCACCCTTATACGCTGTGTAAAGCATACTTTTTAATTTATTTTGGAACTGCTGCATCCTTTCCGACTTGCGGTAATTCGGTAACATTTCAGGACCTTTATGCTTATACCGGGTGTCTAGTAGCGTGGACACCCAGTACAGGTCGTTCTCCTTCAGCTTTTTTATACGAGGGTCACTCAACAGGCACAATAGCATGAAAGACCCCATTTGCACAAGGTTGGATGCCAAGCTACTCATGTCCCGTTCCTCGTCCTCAGTGATCTCACTGAAGGTATCTTCTTCCCCCCAGCCACATACAACACCACGGGTACCAGATAGGTGACAACGAGCACCCTGGGATGCCTGTTGTGGTTGGTCTTCCTCCTACTCCTCCTCAAAGCCACATTCCTCCTCTGACTCCTCTTCCTCACAATCCTCTTCCAGCGTTGCCGCTGGTCCAGCAAGCGATGCTGATAAGGCTGTTTCTGGTGGTGATGGTGACCACAACTCTTCCTCTTCACGCTCATCTACGGCCTGATCCAGCACTCTTCGCAGGGCACGCTCCAGGAAGAGAAATGGTATGATGTCACTGATGGTGCCTTCGGTGCGACTGACTAGGTTTGTCACCTCCTCAAAAGGACGCATGAGCCTACAGGCATTGCGCATGACCGTCCAGTTACGTGGCAAAAATATTCCCAGCTCCGCAGAGGCTGTCCTAGCACCCCAGTCATACAAATACTCGTTAATGGCTTTTTCTTGTTGGAGCAGGCGGTCGAACATTAGGAGTGTTGAATTCCAATGTGTCGGGCTGTCGCAAATCAAGCACCTCACTGGCATGTTGTTTCGCCGCTGGATATCGGAAAAGTGCGCCATGGCCGTGTAGGAACGCCCCAAATGGCCACACACCTTCCTGGCCTGCTTCAGTACGTCCTGTAAGCCTGGGTACTTATGCACAAAGCGTTGTATGATCAGATTACACACTTGTGCCATGCACGGCACATGTGTCAACTTGCCCAATTTCAATGCCGCCACCAAATTACTTCCGTTGTCAGAAACCACTTTGCCGATCTCCAGTTGGTGCGGAGTCAGCCACTGATCCACCTGTGCGTTCAGGGCGGACAGGAGTGCTGGTCCGGTGTGATGCTCTGCTTTCATGCAAGTCAACCCCAAGACGGCATGACACTGCCGTATCCAGGATGTGGAATAGTACCTGCGGAGCTGGGGGGGGTGCGGTTGATGTGGAGCAAGACGCAGCAGCAGAAGATGACTCAGCCAAGGAGGTTATGGGAGAGGATGGAGTAGGAGGAGTAGAGGAGGTGGCAGCAGGCCTGCCTGCAAGTCGTGGCGATGTCACCAACTCCTCCTCTGCAGAGCCACGCATTCCATGCTTGGCAGCCGTCAGCAATTTTACCCAATGCGCAGTGTAGGTGATATACCTGCCCTGACCATGCTTTGCAGACCAGCTATCAGTGGTCATATGGACCCTTGCCCCAACACTGTGTGCCAGACATGCCATTACTTCCTTTCGCACAATCGAGTACAGGTTGGGGATTGCCTTTTGTGCAAAGAAATTTTGGCCGGGTACCTTCCACTGCGGTGTCCCAATAGCTACAAATTTTTTGAACGCCTCAGACTCCACCAGCATGTATGGTAAAAGCTGGCAGGCTAAGAGTTCAGACAAGCCAGCTGTCAGATGCTGGGCAAGGGGGTGACTTTGTGACATTGGCTTCTTACGCTCAAACATGTCCTTGACAGACACCTGACTGTGGGCAGATGAGCAGGAACTGCTCCGGAAGAGAGACGGAGTGGCGGATGGTTGAGAGGGGGTAAGGAGGACAGCAGTGGTTGACATGGCTGAAGATGCTGGACCAGGAGGAGGATGGCGGCTTTGAGTTTGTGTGCTGCTTCTACTCATGTGTTGATCCCATAGGCGTTTGTGATGTGCGATCATGTGCCTTTGCAAAGCAGTTGTACCTAGGTGGGTGTTGGACTTCCCACGACTCAGTTTCTTTTGGCACATGTTGCAAATGGCATCGCTGTTGTCAGAGGCAGACACACAAAAAAAATGCCACACTGCTGAGCTCTGCGATGACGGCATTCTGGTGGTGGCAACAGCATGCATTGATTGGCGTGTTGTCTGGCTGACCCCGGGTGACGATGCATGTTGTCTGACTTTGCCACTAGCTCCTTGCAACGACCTCCCCCTGCTTCCAACTCGTCTCCTCCTCCTCCTCTCTTTCTCCCCATCTGAACTTTCCCCCTGTTCTTCTTGACTTCTAGCGGGCACCCACGTGACATCCACGCACGCATCGTCATCATCAACCGCTTCACTTGTATCTGACAAATCAACAAAGGAAATTCAAGGTGTAAGTGAGATAAGTAGAGCGCTGGAAACAGTGATTCCAAACACCTCACAGTAAATAAGTCCTTCAGACTAATTTTGTGTTATACAAAAAAGAGGGGTGGGGCGTGAGGGCGCTAGTGAAAGCTTAAGAAATCTAAATGGTGAATATTTAACACAGTATGTGTCTATGTATTCAGTGTCTGCTCAAATAATTGCTTTAAATATATAAAACTAAAATTTCAGTGTTTGTTTATATAAATGCTGTGTAATAGTTTGTGTATTTTATAACGTTTTAGGATATATTATGACCATATATCATAATTTATAATAATTTAAATAAAGTGCACTGTGTGACAAATTTTCTGCAACCAAAAGTTCTTTGATTTTTAATATACACTGCTATATAGAATCAATATTTCTCTTGAAAATTTCATACGTTTTAAACTTGGTTTTAACTTACAAATTCTAAGTATACCGATGTTCAAATATATATCTTCATTCAAATACTATATAGGTATTTCTCTTTTGTACAAATATATGCCAAAAGAACAACAAAAGAGGAGATTAAATGTTAATAAAAGTTATTTATTATAACAATATAAAAATCGAATTAAATAAAAGGGACGTCTCCCCAAAATTAAAAAATTAAAATAAAAACAGTATCTGTTAGCAGTAGATTCTGAATTCCTAATAATTTCTGCAACTCTATATAAACAAGGGAGTCTTTGCAATCAGGTTTCTAAGGATTTCCCATTGCCGTATTTTCTTAACAGAAATGTTTCTTATTATGGCAATTTAAAGTTGTACAAAGTCAGTAAGGTTTTGCAGTATGCAGTCCCAGACTTAGCGGTTCAAAGTGAGGTTAGATGAATATTGTGATACTTAGCATATGAGTTACCTTCTCCCTTACAGCCGGTTTATTCACTGCTGTTTTCCTCGATGCGACTGTAAACTCAGACCCGCCGCATGTAGTCGGCGTCTGACGTCACTGTCTGGTCTTTGATCTTCTGAATCCGTTATTAAGTAACAGTTTGGCTCTTTAATTTTTCAGAGCCTCTGTGTTTCAAAAAATCCTGCACTTAGTGTTGTACACGCAGGAAAGAGATGCTTGAAAGATGTTATGTAGTAGTTGTTGGTAGTAAAAATAACCCGGGTTATACTGTCATAACACTTTTTCGATTGCTTAATTCAAAAGCTTGTAGAAAAGTCACTTAGTACCACTGAGGGTCACAGGAATCACTGGAAGCCACCAAGGGTCACAAGGGTCGACGCGTTTCGCTCTTATTCAGAGCTTTATCAAGATACTTGTGAGTCCTGAGTGTAGATATTTATAGCTGGTGCCAGACTTTGATTGGTTATTGCTTCAATAGATTAAAGGTGGAATTTTTTTGCTCGCATTCTGTTAAGGTGGAATATTTGAAAAACTCATACTTGTATCACAATGAATAGTTGAACTCCCTTGTTTTACTATTACAGTGCTATTTTTGCTAGTAATGCTTAAATTATAAAGTGGATATAAAATAAAATATATGTTGCAAGGTAAAATATCATGAATTAAAATTAAACTTCAGATACATCAATTTATAATTATAAAATTAATCGGCCTATCCAATAGGTATTGCTCTAAAACCTAGGTAAAATATTACACATTCCATATTTTGGAGACTTTGCTGGGCCTAACAATAAAAATTAACTATATAATATAAAAATCCATAATTCATTATAAAAAGGTGAATATATATTATATACAATGTCTACTAATAATGTAGATTAATGTGAATTAAAGTATTGTTGGGGGGTGGTTTATGGTATTATTCCAATAGAAAGGGGGAAAGATCTAATTCAGAATTCAGGCCTCTGGGGTATAGTGTGTCATATTTATATATTAATTCTGCTTCCTTGATTAATAATTTCTTTTCAAGATTTCCTCCTCTCCAATGTTTATGTACTTTTTTTAATCCCCAGTATAAAAGGTCTTTGTTGTTCCCTTTATGGACTGTTTTAAAATGTTTGTAAAGATGTGTATCATCGATCCCATTTTTTATGTTATTTAGGTGTTCTCTGATTCTGTCCTTTACCATTCTTTTTGTTTCACCTAGATAGAAAAGGTTGCAAGAACATTTCAGGATGTATATTACATTTTTCGTTGTGCACCTTATTGTATCTTTAATTGTAAAAGGTTTCTCTATTTTATTGATTTTAATATTATTTAACTTTTTACTGTGTTTGCAGGCTTTACAGGAATAGCATGGAAAGAACCCTGCAATTCCTTTTCCATTCAGATCTTTTTGTTTCAGATATGTCTTTTTAGGTGGTTTGAACTCACTGGGAGCTAGTAAATTCTTCAGATTAGTAGCTTTTCTGAATATAAAATTTGGTGTTTCAGAGATCTTATCTCCCAAGATGTCATCTTCCTTAATAAGGTGCCAGTGTTTTTTTACTATTCTTTTTATTATATTATGATCATCATGATAATCAGTAATAAATGGTGTTTTTATTTTATCTTCAGGATTATTTTGTTTTTCTTTGTATGTTAATAGATTATCTCTTTCTGTATTCCTAGCTCTCTCTTCAGCTTTTTTAGTAGTTTCTCTATTATACCCTCTAGATAAAAATCTATCTGTTAATAATTTGGATTGATTTTCAAAGTCTATAGTTCTAGAACAATTTTTTTTTTTTATTCTTAAGTATTGGCCTGTTGGAATACTTTTTTTCCAAGTTTCTAGATGACAACTTTTGGAGTGTATGTAGTTATTTGAGTCGGTTTTTTTAAAATGTGTTCTAGTTTCTATTATTTCATCTATAACCATAATTTCCAAATCTAAAAATGTTATCGAACTTTTACTCCAGTTAGACGTAAATTTTATACCTAAATTATTGGTGTTCATGTTGTTATACATTTTAGTTAAATCTTGTTCTGTTCCTTCCCAAATAATAAGCAGGTCGTCTATATACCTCTTGTAGAGCACAAGGTTTGCGCCATAGCTATTATCTCTGAAAAAATCATTTTCCCAGGAACCCATGAAGAGGTTGGCATAGCTAGGCGCAAACCTTGTGCCCATAGCCGTACCTTCTGTTTGTAAGAAAAATTTTTGATTGAAGGAAAAATAATTATTTTCTAGAATGTATCTAATGCTTTTTAGAATAAAGGTTCTTTGTTGGTCTGTCATATTGGAATCTGATTTTAAGAAGGAATCAACTGCTTGTATGCCTTTGGAGTGATTAATAATAGTATACAATGAAGTGACATCGAAAGTGGCTAAAATCATATTATTTTTCCATTTAATGTTTTTTAATAAATTAAGGACCTGAGTTGAGTCTTTGAGATAAGATTTTAGCTCTTTTACGTGTTTTTGCAAAAAGGTGTCTACATATTTTGATAAATTTGCTGATGGGGAGTCGATACCAGAGATGATTGGTCTGCCGGGGGGGTTAACTAAACATTTGTGAATTTTTGGCAGAAAGTAAAATATTGGGATCCTAGGGAATTTTGGAGTTAAAAATTCTAGTTCTTTATTGTTAAGTATACCTGATGTCTTACCTTCTAATAATAGTTTATTGAGGTTTTTGTTGAATTTTTCTGTTGGATCTAGTTCTAATTTTATATAGGTTTTGTTATCGTTAAGAAGCCTATGTGCTTCTTTTAGATATTGTGTTGTGTCCATTAGGACAATCCCCCCACCCTTGTCCGCCGATTTTATTGTAATCTCTGTGTTATTTTGTAGATTCTCCATTACTTTTTTCTCTTTTAGACTCATATTGTATTTTTTTATTTTTGGTAGATTGCATTTTTGAATGTCTTTACAAACTAGTCTTTCAAAGGTTTCCAAATAATTACCTTTTTCATGAATCGGGTTAAATTTTGATTTTATCTTAAGATTAGTATGTTGAATACCATCTTGTTTCAAATCTAATTGCTTTTCTATGGGGTTTTTTAAAAAGAATCTTTTAATAGTTAGGTTTCTAATGAATTTTTTTGCATGGATATGAGAATTGAATTTGTTCATCCGTGTTGTTGGAGCGAAAGATAAGCCCAAACTTAGGACCCTTTCTTCTTCTTTATTCAAAATTTTACTACTTAAATTAAAAATACCCTGATTTTTGTTTATTTCAGCCTTTTTGCTTCGTTTTGACCTTCCTCTTCCTCTCTTTCCTCTAGGCTTCTTTTCTTTCTTGTATTTTGTTCTGTCTCTCGTCTGTTTAACTCCCTTGAGGTGCCCTCCTTTAGAGGGCTCCTCTCTAAAAAAACTGGTTCATTATTAGATTGATTATCTTTTATTGATTTGGCATTCCCAAGGGATTCATAACGATTATATGTTGGTGTCTCCCAGTATTGTTCTTGTTTGGAACTGTTCCTTCTATTTGTGTTTCTGGGATATTCCCAATTGTTGTGTCTATTTTGATTTTCCCTGTATGGGTGTTGCCTAAAGGTATTATGTTGAAATTCAGAATAGAAGTGTTCTCTATTTTGGTATCTTGGGAATCTTGGTCTGTCAGCTTGCCAATTTCTTTCATAGAATCTATCATGTTCATAGTTGTTATTATAAGAATAATGGTTTCTTCTATTTTCTTGATCACTTCTTCTATTATTATATGAATGAAATGTTCTGATGGGTTTAGTTTGTTTGTATTCATGTTTATATTCATTCCTTTGTTCTTTATTGTGTGTGTGTTCTGATTCAATTTTATTAATATTTTCATTGGTTTTTGGGTTGTTATCATTGATGTCCCTTTCCATCTTATTCCATTTAGTTCTAAGAAGGTCTTTATTGAGATTGGATAGTTTTTCAATTA
Organism: Bombina bombina; assembly: GCF_027579735.1. Classification (NCBI taxonomy): domain Eukaryota; kingdom Metazoa; phylum Chordata; class Amphibia; order Anura; family Bombinatoridae; genus Bombina; species Bombina bombina. The sequence continues at coordinate 296,305,242 of NC_069501.1, forward strand.
TTATTTTTTGTTTTTCTTTATATTCATTACTGCTTTTTTTATCTTTCAATTTTTCTTTAATTTCTAAAATGTTTTGTTCAATCTCTACCAGTGTTTCTTTTCTTGATCTTTTTAGAATGTCAATAAGGGTATTAGAAGCTTTCTTTAATGTGTCTGTCCACTCAGCTTGTAGTGTATCAGTTAATTGAAATGTACAATTTTTACTTAGTTTTAAACCTCTTGGTATGATGTTTTTCGCTGTATATTTATTTAAAAAAGTGAGTTCCATTTTTTGTTTTAATTCTTTGGTCATATATATTTCTAATTTTTGCATTAAGTCCGAAATTTTATCAGATGAATTATAGTTCATAGGTGGACTATTATTGTCATTCATTTCAAGGAATATTTGATCTCTAAAGTCAAATAGATCTTCCATATTAAAAATAAAATTAATAATAAGTGTGTGTCCTGCTGCTACTACTTTGTGAAGGAAAGGAGATTCAAGGTGTAAGTGAGATAAGTAGAGCGCTGGAAACAGTGATTCCAAACACCTCACAGTAAATAAGTCCTTCAGACTAATTTTGTGTTATACAAAAAAGAGGGGTGGGGCGTGAGGGCGCTAGTGAAAGCTTAAGAAATCTAAATGGTGAATATTTAACACAGTATGTGTCTATGTATTCAGTGTCTGCTCAAATAATTGCTTTAAATATATAAAACTAAAATTTCAGTGTTTGTTTATATAAATGCTGTGTAATAGTTTGTGTATTTTATAACGTTTTAGGATATATTATGACCATATATCATAATTTATAATAATTTAAATAAAGTGCACTGTGTGACAAATTTTCTGCAACCAAAAGTTCTTTGATTTTTAATATACACTGCTATATAGAATCAATATTTCTCTTGAAAATTTCATACGTTTTAAACTTGGTTTTAACTTACAAATTCTAAGTATACCGATGTTCAAATATATATCTTCATTCAAATACTATATAGGTATTTCTCTTTTGTACAAATATATGCCAAAAGAACAACAAAAGAGGAGATTAAATGTTAATAAAAGTTATTTATTATAACAATATAAAAATCGAATTAAATAAAAGGGACGTCTCCCCAAAATTAAAAAATTAAAATAAAAACAGTATCTGTTAGCAGTAGATTCTGAATTCCTAATAATTTCTGCAACTCTATATAAACAAGGGAGTCTTTGCAATCAGGTTTCTAAGGATTTCCCATTGCCGTATTTTCTTAACAGAAATGTTTCTTATTATGGCAATTTAAAGTTGTACAAAGTCAGTAAGGTTTTGCAGTATGCAGTCCCAGACTTAGCGGTTCAAAGTGAGGTTAGATGAATATTGTGATACTTAGCATATGAGTTACCTTCTCCCTTACAGCCGGTTTATTCACTGCTGTTTTCCTCGATGCGACTGTAAACTCAGACCCGCCGCATGTAGTCGGCGTCTGACGTCACTGTCTGGTCTTTGATCTTCTGAATCCGTTATTAAGTAACAGTTTGGCTCTTTAATTTTTCAGAGCCTCTGTGTTTCAAAAAATCCTGCACTTAGTGTTGTACACGCAGGAAAGAGATGCTTGAAAGATGTTATGTAGTAGTTGTTGGTAGTAAAAATAACCCGGGTTATACTGTCATAACACTTTTTCGATTGCTTAATTCAAAAGCTTGTAGAAAAGTCACTTAGTACCACTGAGGGTCACAGGAATCACTGGAAGCCACCAAGGGTCACAAGGGTCGACGCGTTTCGCTCTTATTCAGAGCTTTATCAAGATACTTGTGAGTCCTGAGTGTAGATATTTATAGCTGGTGCCAGACTTTGATTGGTTATTGCTTCAATAGATTAAAGGTGGAATTTTTTTGCTCGCATTCTGTTAAGGTGGAATATTTGAAAAACTCATACTTGTATCACAATGAATAGTTGAACTCCCTTGTTTTACTATTACAGTGCTATTTTTGCTAGTAATGCTTAAATTATAAAGTGGATATAAAATAAAATATATGTTGCAAGGTAAAATATCATGAATTAAAATTAAACTTCAGATACATCAATTTATAATTATAAAATTAATCGGCCTATCCAATAGGTATTGCTCTAAAACCTAGGTAAAATATTACACATTCCATATTTTGGAGACTTTGCTGGGCCTAACAATAAAAATTAACTATATAATATAAAAATCCATAATTCATTATAAAAAGGTGAATATATATTATATACAATGTCTACTAATAATGTAGATTAATGTGAATTAAAGTATTGTTGGGGGGTGGTTTATGGTATTATTCCAATAGAAAGGGGGAAAGATCTAATTCAGAATTCAGGCCTCTGGGGTATAGTGTGTCATATTTATATATTAATTCTGCTTCCTTGATTAATAATTTCTTTTCAAGATTTCCTCCTCTCCAATGTTTATGTACTTTTTTTAATCCCCAGTATAAAAGGTCTTTGTTGTTCCCTTTATGGACTGTTTTAAAATGTTTGTAAAGATGTGTATCATCGATCCCATTTTTTATGTTATTTAGGTGTTCTCTGATTCTGTCCTTTACCATTCTTTTTGTTTCACCTAGATAGAAAAGGTTGCAAGAACATTTCAGGATGTATATTACATTTTTCGTTGTGCACCTTATTGTATCTTTAATTGTAAAAGGTTTCTCTATTTTATTGATTTTAATATTATTTAACTTTTTACTGTGTTTGCAGGCTTTACAGGAATAGCATGGAAAGAACCCTGCAATTCCTTTTCCATTCAGATCTTTTTGTTTCAGATATGTCTTTTTAGGTGGTTTGAACTCACTGGGAGCTAGTAAATTCTTCAGATTAGTAGCTTTTCTGAATATAAAATTTGGTGTTTCAGAGATCTTATCTCCCAAGATGTCATCTTCCTTAATAAGGTGCCAGTGTTTTTTTACTATTCTTTTTATTATATTATGATCATCATGATAATCAGTAATAAATGGTGTTTTTATTTTATCTTCAGGATTATTTTGTTTTTCTTTGTATGTTAATAGATTATCTCTTTCTGTATTCCTAGCTCTCTCTTCAGCTTTTTTAGTAGTTTCTCTATTATACCCTCTAGATAAAAATCTATCTGTTAATAATTTGGATTGATTTTCAAAGTCTATAGTTCTAGAACAATTTTTTTTTTATTCTTAAGTATTGGCCTGTTGGAATACTTTTTTTCCAAGTTTCTAGATGACAACTTTTGGAGTGTATGTAGTTATTTGAGTCGGTTTTTTTAAAATGTGTTCTAGTTTCTATTATTTCATCTATAACCATAATTTCCAAATCTAAAAATGTTATCGAACTTTTACTCCAGTTAGACGTAAATTTTATACCTAAATTATTGGTGTTCATGTTGTTATACATTTTAGTTAAATCTTGTTCTGTTCCTTCCCAAATAATAAGCAGGTCGTCTATATACCTCTTGTAGAGCACAAGGTTTGCGCCATAGCTATTATCTCTGAAAAAATCATTTTCCCAGGAACCCATGAAGAGGTTGGCATAGCTAGGCGCAAACCTTGTGCCCATAGCCGTACCTTCTGTTTGTAAGAAAAATTTTTGATTGAAGGAAAAATAATTATTTTCTAGAATGTATCTAATGCTTTTTAGAATAAAGGTTCTTTGTTGGTCTGTCATATTGGAATCTGATTTTAAGAAGGAATCAACTGCTTGTATGCCTTTGGAGTGATTAATAATAGTATACAATGAAGTGACATCGAAAGTGGCTAAAATCATATTATTTTTCCATTTAATGTTTTTTAATAAATTAAGGACCTGAGTTGAGTCTTTGAGATAAGATTTTAGCTCTTTTACGTGTTTTTGCAAAAAGGTGTCTACATATTTTGATAAATTTGCTGATGGGGAGTCGATACCAGAGATGATTGGTCTGCCGGGGGGGTTAACTAAACATTTGTGAATTTTTGGCAGAAAGTAAAATATTGGGATCCTAGGGAATTTTGGAGTTAAAAATTCTGGTTCTTTATTGTTAAGTATACCTGATGTCTTACCTTCTAATAATAGTTTATTGAGGTTTTTGTTGAATTTTTCTGTTGGATCTAGTTCTAATTTTATATAGGTTTTGTTATCGTTAAGAAGCCTATGTGCTTCTTTTAGATATTGTGTTGTGTCCATTAGGACAATCCCCCCACCCTTGTCCGCCGATTTTATTGTAATCTCTGTGTTATTTTGTAGATTCTCCATTACTTTTTTCTCTTTTAGACTCATATTGTATTTTTTTATTTTTGGTAGATTGCATTTTTGAATGTCTTTACAAACTAGTCTTTCAAAGGTTTCCAAATAATTACCTTTTTCATGAATCGGGTTAAATTTTGATTTTATCTTAAGATTAGTATGTTGAATACCATCTTGTTTCAAATCTAATTGCTTTTCTATGGGGTTTTTTAAAAAGAATCTTTTAATAGTTAGGTTTCTAACTAATTTTTTTGCATGGATATGAGAATTGAATTTGTTCATCCGTGTTGTTGGAGCGAAAGATAAGCCCAAACGTCAGACGCCGACTACATGCGGCGGGTCTGAGTTTACAGTCGCATCGAGGAAAACAGCAGTGAATAAACCGGCTGTAAGGGAGAAGGTAACTCATATGCTAAGTATCACAATATTCATCTAACCTCACTTTGAACCGCTAAGTCTGGGACTGCATACTGCAAAACCTTACTGACTTTGTACAACTTTAAATTGCCATAATAAGAAACATTTCTGTTAAGAAAATACGGCAATGGGAAATCCTTAGAAACCTGATTGCAAAGACTCCCTTGTTTATATAGAGTTGCAGAAATTATTAGGAATTCAGAATCTACTGCTAACAGATACTGTTTTTATTTTAATTTTTTAATTTTGGGGAGACGTCCCTTTTATTTAATTCGATTTTTATATTGTTATAATAAATAACTTTTATTAACATTTAATCTCCTCTTTTGTTGTTCTTTTGGCATATATTTGTACAAAAGAGAAATACCTATATAGTATTTGAATGAAGATATATATTTGAACATCGGTATACTTAGAATTTGTAAGTTAAAACCAAGTTTAAAACGTATGAAATTTTCAAGAGAAATATTGATTCTATATAGCAGTGTATATTAAAAATCAAAGAACTTTTGGTTGCAGAAAATTTGTCACACAGTGCACTTTATTTAAATTATTATAAATTATGATATATGGTCATAATATATCCTAAAACGTTATAAAATACACAAACTATTACACAGCATTTATATAAACAAACACTGGAATTTTAGTTTTATATATTTAAAGCAATTATTTGAGCAGACACTGAATACATAGACACATACTGTGTTAAATATTCACCATTTAGATTTCTTAAGCTTTCACTAGCGCCCTCACGCCCCACCCCTCTTTTTTGTATAACACAAAATTAGTCTGAAGGACTTATTTACTGTGAGGTGTTTGGAATCACTGTTTCCAGCGCTCTACTTATCTCACTTACACCTTGAATCTCCTTTCCTTCACAAAGTAGTAGCAGCAGGACACACACTTATTATTAATTTTATTTTTAATATGGAAGATCTATTTGACTTTAGAGATCAAATATTCCTTGAAATGAATGACAATAATAGTCCACCTATGAACTATAATTCATCTGATAAAATTTCGGACTTAATGCAAAAATTAGAAATATATATGACCAAAGAATTAAAACAAAAAATGGAACTCACTTTTTTAAATAAATATACAGCGAAAAACATCATACCAAGAGGTTTAAAACTAAGTAAAAATTGTACATTTCAATTAACTGATACACTACAAGCTGAGTGGACAGACACATTAAAGAAAGCTTCTAATACCCTTATTGACATTCTAAAAAGATCAAGAAAAGAAACACTGGTAGAGATTGAACAAAACATTTTAGAAATTAAAGAAAAATTGAAAGATAAAAAAAGCAGTAATGAATATAAAGAAAAACAAAAAATAATAATTGAAAAACTATCCAATCTCAATAAAGACCTTCTTAGAACTAAATGGAATAAGATGGAAAGGGACATCAATGATAACAACCCAAAAACCAATGAAAATATTAATAAAATTGAATCAGAACACACACACAATAAAGAACAAAGGAATGAATATAAACATGAATACAAACAAACTAAACCCATCAGAACATTTCATTCATATAATAATAGAAGAAGTGATCAAGAAAATAGAAGAAACCATTATTCTTATAATAACAACTATGAACATGATAGATTCTATGAAAGAAATTGGCAAGCTGACAGACCAAGATTCCCAAGATACCAAAATAGAGAACACTTCTATTCTGAATTTCAACATAATACCTTTAGGCAACACCCATACAGGGAAAATCAAAATAGACACAACAATTGGGAATATCCCAGAAACACAAATAGAAGGAACAGTTCCAAACAAGAACAATACTGGGAGACACCAACATATAATCGTTATGAATCCCTTGGGAATGCCAAATCAATAAAAGATAATCAATCTAATAATGAACCAGTTTTTTTAGAGAGGAGCCCTCTAAAGGAGGGCACCTCAAGGGAGTTAAACAGACGAGAGACAGAACAAAATACAAGAAAGAAAAGAAGCCTAGAGGAAAGAGAGGAAGAGGAAGGTCAAAACGAAGCAAAAAGGCTGAAATAAACAAAAATCAGGGTATTTTTAATTTAAGTAGTAAAATTTTGAATAAAGAAGAAGAAAGGGTCCTAAGTTTGGGCTTATCTTTCGCTCCAACAACACGGATGAACAAATTCAATTCTCATATCCATGCAAAAAAATTCGTTAGAAACCTAACTATTAAAAGATTCTTTTTAAAAAACCCCATAGAAAAGCAATTAGATTTGAAACAAGATGGTATTCAACATACTAATCTTAAGATAAAATCAAAATTTAACCCGATTCATGAAAAAGGTAATTATTTGGAAACCTTTGAAAGACTAGTTTGTAAAGACATTCAAAAATGCAATCTACCAAAAATAAAAAAATACAATATGAGTCTAAAAGAGAAAAAAGTAATGGAGAATCTACAAAATAACACAGAGATTACAATAAAATCGGCGGACAAGGGTGGGGGGATTGTCCTAATGGACACAACACAATATCTAAAAGAAGCACATAGGCTTCTTAACGATAACAAAACCTATATAAAATTAGAACTAGATCCAACAGAAAAATTCAACAAAAACCTCAATAAACTATTATTAGAAGGTAAGACATCAGGTATACTTAACAATAAAGAACTAGAATTTTTAACTCCAAAATTCCCTAGGATCCCAATATTTTACTTTCTGCCAAAAATTCACAAATGTTTAGTTAACCCCCCCGGCAGACCAATCATCTCTGGTATCGACTCCCCATCAGCAAATTTATCAAAATATGTAGACACCTTTTTGCAAAAACACGTAAAAGAGCTAAAATCTTATCTCAAAGACTCAACTCAGGTCCTTAATTTATTAAAAAACATTAAATGGAAAAATAATATGATTTTAGCCACTTTCGATGTCACTTCATTGTATACTATTATTAATCACTCCAAAGGCATACAAGCAGTTGATTCCTTCTTAAAATCAGATTCCAATATGACAGACCAACAAAGAACCTTTATTCTAAAAAGCATTAGATACATTCTAGAAAATAATTATTTTTCCTTCAATCAAAAATTTTTCTTACAAACAGAAGGTACGGCTATGGGCACAAGGTTTGCGCCTAGCTATGCCAACCTCTTCATGGGTTCCTGGGAAAATGATTTTTTCAGAGATAATAGCTATGGCGCAAACCTTGTGCTCTACAAGAGGTATATAGACGACCTGCTTATTATTTGGGAAGGAACAGAACAAGATTTAACTAAAATGTATAACAACATGAACACCAATAATTTAGGTATAAAATTTACGTCTAACTGGAGTAAAAGTTCGATAACATTTTTAGATTTGGAAATTATGGTTATAGATGAAATAATAGAAACTAGAACACATTTTAAAAAAACCGACTCAAATAACTACATACACTCCAAAAGTTGTCATCTAGAAACTTGGAAAAAAAGTATTCCAACAGGCCAATACTTAAGAATAAAAAAAAAAATTGTTCTAGAACTATAGACTTTGAAAATCAATCCAAATTATTAACAGATAGATTTTTATCTAGAGGGTATAATAGAGAAACTACTAAAAAAGCTGAAGAGAGAGCTAGGAATACAGAAAGAGATAATCTATTAACATACAAAGAAAAACAAAATAATCCTGAAGATAAAATAAAAACACCATTTATTACTGATTATCATGATGATCATAATATAATAAAAAGAATAGTAAAAAAACACTGGCACCTTATTAAGGAAGATGACATCTTGGGAGATAAGATCTCTGAAACACCAAATTTTATATTCAGAAAAGCTACTAATCTGAAGAATTTACTAGCTCCCAGTGAGTTCAAACCACCTAAAAAGACATATCTGAAACAAAAAGATCTGAATGGAAAAGGAATTGCAGGGTTCTTTCCATGCTATTCCTGTAAAGCCTGCAAACACAGTAAAAAGTTAAATAATATTAAAATCAATAAAATAGAGAAACCTTTTACAATTAAAGATACAATAAGGTGCACAACGAAAAATGTAATATACATCCTGAAATGTTCTTGCAACCTTTTCTATCTAGGTGAAACAAAAAGAATGGTAAAGGACAGAATCAGAGAACACCTAAATAACATAAAAAATGGGATCGATGATACACATCTTTACAAACATTTTAAAACAGTCCATAAAGGGAACAACAAAGACCTTTTATACTGGGGATTAAAAAAAGTACATAAACATTGGAGAGGAGGAAATCTTGAAAAGAAATTATTAATCAAGGAAGCAGAATTAATATATAAATATGACACACTATACCCCAGAGGCCTGAATTCTGAATTAGATCTTTCCCCCTTTCTATTGGAATAATACCATAAACCACCCCCCAACAATACTTTAATTCACATTAATCTACATTATTAGTAGACATTGTATATAATATATATTCACCTTTTTATAATGAATTATGGATTTTTATATTATATAGTTAATTTTTATTGTTAGGCCCAGCAAAGTCTCCAAAATATGGAATGTGTAATATTTTACCTAGGTTTTAGAGCAATACCTATTGGATAGGCCGATTAATTTTATAATTATAAATTGATGTATCTGAAGTTTAATTTTAATTCATGATATTTTACCTTGCAACATATATTTTATTTTATATCCACTTTATAATTTAAGCATTACTAGCAAAAATAGCACTGTAATAGTAAAACAAGGGAGTTCAACTATTCATTGTGATACAAGTATGAGTTTTTCAAATATTCCACCTTAACAGAATGCGAGCAAAAAAATTCCACCTTTAATCTATTGAAGCAATAACCAATCAAAGTCTGGCACCAGCTATAAATATCTACACTCAGGACTCACAAGTATCTTGATAAAGCTCTGAATAAGAGCGAAACGCGTCGACCCTTGTGACCCTTGGTGGCTTCCAGTGATTCCTGTGACCCTCAGTGGTACTAAGTGACTTTTCTACAAGCTTTTGAATTAAGCAATCGAAAAAGTGTTATGACAGTATAACCCGGGTTATTTTTACTACCAACAACTACTACATAACATCTTTCAAGCATCTCTTTCCTGCGTGTACAACACTAAGTGCAGGATTTTTTGAAACACAGAGGCTCTGAAAAATTAAAGAGCCAAACTGTTACTTAATAACGGATTCAGAAGATCAAAGACCAGACAGTGACGTCAGACGCCGACTACATGCGGCGGGTCTGAGTTTACAGTCGCATCGAGGAAAACAGCAGTGAATAAACCGGCTGTAAGGGAGAAGGTAACTCATATGCTAAGTATCACAATATTCATCTAACCTCACTTTGAACCGCTAAGTCTGGGACTGCATACTGCAAAACCTTACTGACTTTGTACAACTTTAAATTGCCATAATAAGAAACATTTCTGTTAAGAAAATACGGCAATGGGAAATCCTTAGAAACCTGATTGCAAAGACTCCCTTGTTTATATAGAGTTGCAGAAATTATTAGGAATTCAGAATCTACTGCTAACAGATACTGTTTTTATTTTAATTTTTTAATTTTGGGGAGACGTCCCTTTTATTTAATTCGATTTTTATATTGTTATAATAAATAACTTTTATTAACATTTAATCTCCTCTTTTGTTGTTCTTTTGGCATATATTTGTACAAAAGAGAAATACCTATATAGTATTTGAATGAAGATATATATTTGAACATCGGTATACTTAGAATTTGTAAGTTAAAACCAAGTTTAAAACGTATGAAATTTTCAAGAGAAATATTGATTCTATATAGCAGTGTATATTAAAAATCAAAGAACTTTTGGTTGCAGAAAATTTGTCACACAGTGCACTTTATTTAAATTATTATAAATTATGATATATGGTCATAATATATCCTAAAACGTTATAAAATACACAAACTATTACACAGCATTTATATAAACAAACACTGAAATTTTAGTTTTATATATTTAAAGCAATTATTTGAGCAGACACTGAATACATAGACACATACTGTGTTAAATATTCACCATTTAGATTTCTTAAGCTTTCACTAGCGCCCTCACGCCCCACCCCTCTTTTTTGTATAACACAAAATTAGTCTGAAGGACTTATTTACTGTGAGGTGTTTGGAATCACTGTTTCCAGCGCTCTACTTATCTCACTTACACCTTGAATCTCCTTTCCTTCACAAAGTAGTAGCAGCAGGACACACACTTATTATTAATTTTATTTTTAATATGGAAGATCTATTTGACTTTAGAGATCAAATATTCCTTGAAATGAATGACAATAATAGTCCACCTATGAACTATAATTCATCTGATAAAATTTCGGACTTAATGCAAAAATTAGAAATATATATGACCAAAGAATTAAAACAAAAAATGGAACTCACTTTTTTAAATAAATATACAGCGAAAAACATCATACCAAGAGGTTTAAAACTAAGTAAAAATTGTACATTTCAATTAACTGATACACTACAAGCTGAGTGGACAGACACATTAAAGAAAGCTTCTAATACCCTTATTGACATTCTAAAAAGATCAAGAAAAGAAACACTGGTAGAGATTGAACAAAACATTTTAGAAATTAAAGAAAAATTGAAAGATAAAAAAAGCAGTAATGAATATAAAGAAAAACAAAAAATAATAATTGAAAAACTATCCAATCTCAATAAAGACCTTCTTAGAACTAAATGGAATAAGATGGAAAGGGACATCAATGATAACAACCCAAAAACCAATGAAAATATTAATAAAATTGAATCAGAACACACACACAATAAAGAACAAAGGAATGAATATAAACATGAATACAAACAAACTAAACCCATCAGAACATTTCATTCATATAATAATAGAAGAAGTGATCAAGAAAATAGAAGAAACCATTATTCTTATAATAACAACTATGAACATGATAGATTCTATGAAAGAAATTGGCAAGCTGACAGACCAAGATTCCCAAGATACCAAAATAGAGAACACTTCTATTCTGAATTTCAACATAATACCTTTAGGCAACACCCATACAGGGAAAATCAAAATAGACACAACAATTGGGAATATCCCAGAAACACAAATAGAAGGAACAGTTCCAAACAAGAACAATACTGGGAGACACCAACATATAATCGTTATGAATCCCTTGGGAATGCCAAATCAATAAAAGATAATCAATCTAATAATGAACCAGTTTTTTTAGAGAGGAGCCCTCTAAAGGAGGGCACCTCAAGGGAGTTAAACAGACGAGAGACAGAACAAAATACAAGAAAGAAAAGAAGCCTAGAGGAAAGAGAGGAAGAGGAAGGTCAAAACGAAGCAAAAAGGCTGAAATAAACAAAAATCAGGGTATTTTTAATTTAAGTAGTAAAATTTTGAATAAAGAAGAAGAAAGGGTCCTAAGTTTGGGCTTATCTTTCGCTCCAACAACACGGATGAACAAATTCAATTCTCATATCCATGCAAAAAAATTCGTTAGAAACCTAACTATTAAAAGATTCTTTTTAAAAAACCCCATAGAAAAGCAATTAGATTTGAAACAAGATGGTATTCAACATACTAATCTTAAGATAAAATCAAAATTTAACCCGATTCATGAAAAAGGTAATTATTTGGAAACCTTTGAAAGACTAGTTTGTAAAGACATTCAAAAATGCAATCTACCAAAAATAAAAAAATACAATATGAGTCTAAAAGAGAAAAAAGTAATGGAGAATCTACAAAATAACACAGAGATTACAATAAAATCGGCGGACAAGGGTGGGGGGATTGTCCTAATGGACACAACACAATATCTAAAAGAAGCACATAGGCTTCTTAACGATAACAAAACCTATATAAAATTAGAACTAGATCCAACAGAAAAATTCAACAAAAACCTCAATAAACTATTATTAGAAGGTAAGACATCAGGTATACTTAACAATAAAGAACTAGAATTTTTAACTCCAAAATTCCCTAGGATCCCAATATTTTACTTTCTGCCAAAAATTCACAAATGTTTAGTTAACCCCCCCGGCAGACCAATCATCTCTGGTATCGACTCCCCATCAGCAAATTTATCAAAATATGTAGACACCTTTTTGCAAAAACACGTAAAAGAGCTAAAATCTTATCTCAAAGACTCAACTCAGGTCCTTAATTTATTAAAAAACATTAAATGGAAAAATAATATGATTTTAGCCACTTTCGATGTCACTTCATTGTATACTATTATTAATCACTCCAAAGGCATACAAGCAGTTGATTCCTTCTTAAAATCAGATTCCAATATGACAGACCAACAAAGAACCTTTATTCTAAAAAGCATTAGATACATTCTAGAAAATAATTATTTTTCCTTCAATCAAAAATTTTTCTTACAAACAGAAGGTACGGCTATGGGCACAAGGTTTGCGCCTAGCTATGCCAACCTCTTCATGGGTTCCTGGGAAAATGATTTTTTCAGAGATAATAGCTATGGCGCAAACCTTGTGCTCTACAAGAGGTATATAGACGACCTGCTTATTATTTGGGAAGGAACAGAACAAGATTTAACTAAAATGTATAACAACATGAACACCAATAATTTAGGTATAAAATTTACGTCTAACTGGAGTAAAAGTTCGATAACATTTTTAGATTTGGAAATTATGGTTATAGATGAAATAATAGAAACTAGAACACATTTTAAAAAAACCGACTCAAATAACTACATACACTCCAAAAGTTGTCATCTAGAAACTTGGAAAAAAAGTATTCCAACAGGCCAATACTTAAGAATAAAAAAAAATTGTTCTAGAACTATAGACTTTGAAAATCAATCCAAATTATTAACAGATAGATTTTTATCTAGAGGGTATAATAGAGAAACTACTAAAAAAGCTGAAGAGAGAGCTAGAAATACAGAAAGAGATAATCTATTAACATACAAAGAAAAACAAAATAATCCTGAAGATAAAATAAAAACACCATTTATTACTGATTATCATGATGATCATAATATAATAAAAAGAATAGTAAAAAAACACTGGCACCTTATTAAGGAAGATGACATCTTGGGAGATAAGATCTCTGAAACACCAAATTTTATATTCAGAAAAGCTACTAATCTGAAGAATTTACTAGCTCCCAGTGAGTTCAAACCACCTAAAAAGACATATCTGAAACAAAAAGATCTGAATGGAAAAGGAATTGCAGGGTTCTTTCCATGCTATTCCTGTAAAGCCTGCAAACACAGTAAAAAGTTAAATAATATTAAAATCAATAAAATAGAGAAACCTTTTACAATTAAAGATACAATAAGGTGCACAACGAAAAATGTAATATACATCCTGAAATGTTCTTGCAACCTTTTCTATCTAGGTGAAACAAAAAGAATGGTAAAGGACAGAATCAGAGAACACCTAAATAACATAAAAAATGGGATCGATGATACACATCTTTACAAACATTTTAAAACAGTCCATAAAGGGAACAACAAAGACCTTTTATACTGGGGATTAAAAAAAGTACATAAACATTGGAGAGGAGGAAATCTTGAAAAGAAATTATTAATCAAGGAAGCAGAATTAATATATAAATATGACACACTATACCCCAGAGGCCTGAATTCTGAATTAGATCTTTCCCCCTTTCTATTGGAATAATACCATAAACCACCCCCCAACAATACTTTAATTCACATTAATCTACATTATTAGTAGACATTGTATATAATATATATTCACCTTTTTATAATGAATTATGGATTTTTATATTATATAGTTAATTTTTATTGTTAGGCCCAGCAAAGTCTCCAAAATATGGAATGTGTAATATTTTACCTAGGTTTTAGAGCAATACCTATTGGATAGGCCGATTAATTTTATAATTATAAATTGATGTATCTGAAGTTTAATTTTAATTCATGATATTTTACCTTGCAACATATATTTTATTTTATATCCACTTTATAATTTAAGCATTACTAGCAAAAATAGCACTGTAATAGTAAAACAAGGGAGTTCAACTATTCATTGTGATACAAGTATGAGTTTTTCAAATATTCCACCTTAACAGAATGCGAGCAAAAAAATTCCACCTTTAATCTATTGAAGCAATAACCAATCAAAGTCTGGCACCAGCTATAAATATCTACACTCAGGACTCACAAGTATCTTGATAAAGCTCTGAATAAGAGCGAAACGCGTCGACCCTTGTGACCCTTGGTGGCTTCCAGTGATTCCTGTGACCCTCAGTGGTACTAAGTGACTTTTCTACAAGCTTTTGAATTAAGCAATCGAAAAAGTGTTATGACAGTATAACCCGGGTTATTTTTACTACCAACAACTACTACATAACATCTTTCAAGCATCTCTTTCCTGCGTGTACAACACTAAGTGCAGGATTTTTTGAAACACAGAGGCTCTGAAAAATTAAAGAGCCAAACTGTTACTTAATAACGGATTCAGAAGATCAAAGACCAGACAGTGACGTCAGACGCCGACTACATGCGGCGGGTCTGAGTTTACAGTCGCATCGAGGAAAACAGCAGTGAATAAACCGGCTGTAAGGGAGAAGGTAACTCATATGCTAAGTATCACAATATTCATCTAACCTCACTTTGAACCGCTAAGTCTGGGACTGCATACTGCAAAACCTTACTGACTTTGTACAACTTTAAATTGCCATAATAAGAAACATTTCTGTTAAGAAAATACGGCAATGGGAAATCCTTAGAAACCTGATTGCAAAGACTCCCTTGTTTATATAGAGTTGCAGAAATTATTAGGAATTCAGAATCTACTGCTAACAGATACTGTTTTTATTTTAATTTTTTAATTTTGGGGAGACGTCCCTTTTATTTAATTCGATTTTTATATTGTTATAATAAATAACTTTTATTAACATTTAATCTCCTCTTTTGTTGTTCTTTTGGCATATATTTGTACAAAAGAGAAATACCTATATAGTATTTGAATGAAGATATATATTTGAACATCGGTATACTTAGAATTTGTAAGTTAAAACCAAGTTTAAAACGTATGAAATTTTCAAGAGAAATATTGATTCTATATAGCAGTGTATATTAAAAATCAAAGAACTTTTGGTTGCAGAAAATTTGTCACACAGTGCACTTTATTTAAATTATTATAAATTATGATATATGGTCATAATATATCCTAAAACGTTATAAAATACACAAACTATTACACAGCATTTATATAAACAAACACTGAAATTTTAGTTTTATATATTTAAAGCAATTATTTGAGCAGACACTGAATACATAGACACATACTGTGTTAAATATTCATCACAAATCAACAAAGGAAGCAGCAGCAGGTACAACATCATCATCATCATCACACCATACGTCCATGTCTGTAATGCTGCCTGACTGAGACATATCACTGTTATCTACATCCTCTGTCAATGATGGTTGCGCATCACTCATTACTTCCAACTGATGTGTAAAAAACTCCTCTGACAGATCAAGTGAAGCGGCTGTGATGCTAGTGTTGGTGGTGGCGGCAGGAGGGCGAGTGGTAACTTGAGAGGTGCCCGAAGATAAGCTGGAGGAGGATGGTGCGTCAAGGTTCGGAGCGGAAGCTATAGAAGATTGGGTGTCCTGTGTTATAAAGTCAACTATTTCCTCAGAACTTTTCAAGTTCATGGGACATGGCCTCTTAACACTGGGCATTATTCTAGGGCCAAAGGGAATCACAGCACCACGACCACAACGGCACCTATGGGGTGGCCTGCCTCGGCCTGTCATTTTTTTTTAAATGTACACTTACACTACTATTAAACAAGATATGAGTGGTGGCACTGGGCAAGTGGGCACAGTATACACTGTGAGCCTGACACAAAAAAGCAGACTGATGTTTCACAGTCCAAAAAGTTTTTATTTTTTTAAATGTACACTTACACTACTTTTAAACAAGATATGAGTGGTGGCACTGGGCAAGTGGGCCCAGTATAAGCTGTGAGCCTGAAACAAAAAAGCAGACTGATGTTTCACAGTCCAAAAAGTTTTTTTTGTTTTTAAATGTATACTTACACTACTATTAAACAAGATATGAGTGGTGGCACTGTGCAAGTGGGCCCAGTATACGCTGTGAGCCTGAAACAAAAAGCAGCTGATGTTTCACAGTCCAAAAAGTTTTTTTTGTTTTTAAATGTACACTTACACTACTATTAAACAAGATATGAGTGGTGGCACTGGGCAAGTGGGCAAAGTATACACTGTGAGCCTGAAACAAAAAAGCAGACTGATGTTTCACAGTCCAAAAAGTTTTTATTTTTTAAATGTACACTACTGTTACACCAGATATGAGTGGTGGCACTGGGCAAGTGGGCACAGTATACGCTGTGAGCCTGGCACACACGCTGGCAGGCAGGCAACTGCAATTAGATTACACTAGCAGACTGATGTTTCACAGTCAAAAAAGTTTTTTTTTTTAAATTTACACTACTGTTACACCAGATATGAGTGGGGGCACTGGGCAAGTGGGCACAGTATACGCTGTGAGCCTGGCACACACGCTGGCAGGCAGGCAACTGCAATTAGATTACGCTAGCAGAATGATGTTTCACAGTCGAAAAAGTTTTATTTTTATAAATTTACACTACTGTTACACCAGATATGAGTGGTGGCACTGGGCAAGTGGGCCTTGTACACACGCTGGCCGGCAGGCAACTGGAATTAGATTACATTAGCAGACTGATGTTTCACAGTCAAAAAGTTGTTTTTTTTTAATGTACACTACTGTTACACCAGATATGAGTGGTGGCACTGGGCAAGTGGGCCTGGCACACACGCTGGCAGGCAGGCAACTGCAATTAGATTACACTAGCAGATTGATGTTTCACAGTCAAAAAAGTTTTTTTTTTAAATTTACACTACTATTACACCAGATATGAGTGGTGTGGCACTGGGCAAGTGAGCCTGGCACACACGATGGCAGGCAGGCAACTGCAATTAGATTACACTAGCAGACTGATGTTTCACAGTCAAAAAAGTTTTTAAAAAAAAATGTACACTACTGTTACACCAGATATGAGTGGTGGCACTGGGCAAGTGGGCCTGGCACACACGCTGGCAGGCAGGCAACTGCAATTAGATTACACTAGCAGACTGATGTTTCACAGTCAAAAAATTTTTTTTTTTAAATTTATACTACTGTTACACCAGATATGAGTGGTGTGGCACTGGGCAAGTGAGCCTGGCACACACGCTGGCAGGCAGGCAACTGCAATTAGATTACACTAGCAGACTGATGTTTCACAGTCAACATTTTTTTTTTTTTTTTTTTTAAATTTACACTACTGTTACACCAGATATGAGTGGTGGCACTGGGCAAGTGGCTTGGCAGGCAGGCAACTGCAATTAGATTACAAAAAAAATGATGTTCTAGCCCTAAAAAGGGCTTTTTAGGGTGCTGTCCTTACAGCAGAGATCAGATGAGTCCTACAGGACTGTAGTGGACACTGAATACACTAGTCTAGCTATCAATTTCCCTATTAAATCACCAGCAGCTACACTGTCCCTCCTCTCACTAACAATGCAGCTTCTGAATCTAAAATGGCTGCTGTTCAGGAGCTGGGAGGGTCTGGGAGGGAGGGTCTGCTGCTGATTGGCTGGAATGTGTCTGCAGACTGTGAGATACAGGGTCAAAGTTTACTCAATGATGACGAATAGGGGGCGGATCGAACATCGCATATGTTCTCCCGCCACGGCGAATGCGAACATGCTATGTTCGCCGGCAACTATTCGCTGGCGAACTATTCGCAACATCACTAATTAGGAGCATACATATTACAGAGAACAAGGTGAGTTCTTTCTACTATGATCTCTAAGATTAAAAATCTTCCATCTTTGTCAATATCTTGTGAGAATATTTGATAATCTAATATTGTATTAAAAATACAGGGAACCCCTCTTTTTTTCTTACATGCAGGGGAAGCAATCACCCCAATCCATTCAAACTTGAGTTTTTCTGCTTCTATCAAATTTAAATGGGTCTCCTGTATCATGGCAATGTCTGGGGGAAAACCTTTCAAATACTTGATATTTCTTTGTTTTCTTTTGATTAGGGAGGTGATTCCCCCTACATTTTATGAGACTAATTCAATAAAATCCTTCATCTCTTACAGAGGGGAGAAGAAAGAGAAGAGAAAGAGGGGAAAAAATATATATGTACATACAAACATAATAAAAACAAACCAAGCCGACCATCTTGACAACCCTAACCACATTTCTGATGGTGGGAAGCCTAAGTTCCCTGACTATTTTCCATTGTTTTGTTTTTTTCCCCTTTTTGTTTTATCCTGCTTCTATAGACTACTTTTAGATAGTGAGTTTATTGTCTATCCTTAGCAAGAAATATCTGGCATTCTGAGGTTTTTCATTTATTAAAATTTTAGACTCAAACCATATTTTCAGTTTTGCAGGGTAAATCAAAAATACTTGTATCACTCATTTTATAAGTTATGAACAATATGGGGCCATTGTTTTCCTTTTGTTTGAGGTGTCTACTGAATTTGTTTGTTTTGTAATGTTTTGAAGATGTTTTTGTGATGCCTGTATCCTTCACAGTGGAAACATTGAACTAGTTCTATGTGCCTAGAGGTGAACAATTAAATGGCAATATCACAAGTGATTACAATATTGTATTGTTTTTTAATAAACAATTATATAAAACCAGTAAGTGATGGTGGACTTTTCACCCTACTCTATTTTACTGATATTTTAATCTCCCATTCAATAATTTTTTTAAAAATGTCCCCCACCCCACCGAGGAATAGATATAGAACACATCTTATCCACTACTCAGGAACTTTTTTAGGACGTCAACATTCTCTGATTTAACACCTACAATCTGATGCTAGTCTTCCAGCTTCTGGATTCTAATAGGTTCACTATCTTTTTTTCCCCCAGAACAACAACGCCATTTTTGCCTCAATGTCAGAGGTAAGATATTTCTGTGGCTACACTTTTGCAATGGAAATATTGGGAGCATAGCAATATCACTTGCACAACAATGTCACATGCCTTTTTCTCTTTTTCTATCTCTCTCTCTCTAATCTCTCTTAATTGCATTCCACCATATAAATTATAATATAATAAACATATTTCTTATGGTATTTTTACTATTCCTTGGATTTATTCAGTTGAATTGCATAACTATACTAACATATTATTGGCATTTATTAGAATTTAGTTGAATTGTTACTGTTGCACTACACTATTGTACATGTGCTTCCTGTTTAAAATAATATTTCTCTGTTAGAAGTGGTTATGACAGCTAAAGGCAGCTGTCAGTTTAAATTAAACCCATATTTATCATTGTCAGCTTAAATAAAAATTCTGCATGCATATTGTCAAATTAGAGGCTATACTTGGACTTTGTAGAAACATATTACATTGTAATACAAATAAACACATTCATAACATCATTATAGGTAGTACAACAAAATGTTATTGAAATCACTTATAGCATTACAACTGCCATTCGATTAATAAATGTGACTCAAGGCCATTGGTAGATTTAAAAAGATTGTTCAGTTCAGAAATTAATTTATCTACAATGTTCTGTGGGCATGATAGAACATGCATATTAAGCTATTAAACCCTTTATTCCAAATGAGAATCATAGATGTGTACATGACTCAAAGCCAGTGAAATTAACTACTGTAGAAATATAAAATGCCTGTGAACATCCTAATCAATTAACATGTATGATGCTTCAAGATGTTTTTTTTGTAAGCATTCTCTGCAGCTGGATTGACAAAAATACCTTGAAAAACAGCATAACTTTAGTATACATATTGCATGTTTATAGTAAAATATATCATAATTAACATGAAAAAAATAATGTAGTTCTTGTTTTAAAGGCTTTTTCCATGTGTAAGATTTTAGACGTTATTCAGTACAGGTACAAATCCCCAAATCAGAATTCCAAAATCCAGAATTATTCCAAAATCCATTCTTTTTCATTTAAAAAAATATATATAAATGATATAAAACTACATTTTGGTTGCATGTATAAGGGGTATTATTATGACATAATTTATTATTATTTACACTTAGGGCCCTATATATTATATGGCGTGCAGACAGCTTCTCAACTTGCATACGGGCAGCAGATCTGTTCGTCCGCTGGTCAGTACGTAGCATAAGACACTTCGCTGAGTGTGTAATTCCCGCCCCTTCACTTGCACGACCAATCGCGTGAGAGAAGGGACTGTCAATAACCGAGAGCGAGATAGCGAGCTCTCTGTGATTTCTATTCACCACCTCAAAAGTGGTGAACAGTGTAAGAAGTAGCGGTCTAATGACCACTGCTTTTTACATTGCGGGAAGCAGACTCGCAAGGGCTCCAGAGCAGCTTATGCTGCTTTGTACATGGAGCCCTTGGTCCCATCCTTTCTCCAAGCTGTCCCATTTTAAAGATGCAAATATTTGAATTCTAAGAAACCCAAACTATTCCGAAACCCAAATCATTAACGTTCCCAAGCACTTTGAACAAACTGTTTTGTACCTGTTTTTTGTGAAACTGAGTAATAATGTTTAATGTGACCAAAATATTTTTCCCCTTTTATGTATATTAACTGGTAAAGAGCTAATAGATCACATATACCTGTACATGTTAAACTTTCTTTGGTCTTAAGGATCCTGTTGACATGTATACAGTTTCAAATGGTCTTAAGATGTGTGAGTATATTAGGGTTGATATCTGTAGATGATCTGTGCTATTTCTGGCAGCCAGAATCATAGTGCAAGTGCAGGGATCCATTTAACTCCTTGCCTCTGTATTTGTCTGCAGTTAAGTTGGTAGTGAGAATGGCACTAACCCATTATATATCTCTGCAGCATCTAGGGTCTAGGACATGACCAGCTAATGAAATCTTACTGCTCAGTGCTTCAATGAGAGCTGCAAAAGACAGTATAAAAGAAGTATGAGGTATATGTGCTGCTTTCTCAGAGGGATCTCCCTCTGAGGAAGAAGGAAACTTTGAAACACGTCAGGGATGTTGTACTTATATGTATCGAGTGTTTTTTATCCTGAAGTGGTATTCTCTCTGGTATCCATCTGACTCTGTATTACATTGTCTCTATTTTTTGCCTAACTCTTACCTTATATTGATTGAGGTCTGACTTGTGAGTGGGATTGTCTTAATCTGTGTGTTGTAAGTGTTTGAAATAAACGTACTTCACTATTTTTGGCAATATCTTTCTTTCTCAAATATGCGTGTTCTCAATATTTGAGACAAAGTAAGTATGTATACCGAGGAAGTCTAACCACCATACTTTAGGATCTACACAGCTGAGTAACTCTTCTGGTTCTTTTCCTGTTTACTAGCCTGGAGGCAACAGCGAGTGGGGCATTATTCCTATACGGCGGCTATTTACCTCATATTGATTGAGGTTCCTAGAAGTAAGTGTGTGGTAAAATGGGATTCGCACCCCATAATATTCTGTATACCATACCATCTATATATCTTATATTCCACTCTAGAAGGAAGGCACAGACACACAGTATTTTGTTCATATATAGGTATATACAGATATTTAGATAGAAAATATATTTACAATAAAAACATAATATTTTCTGTATGTGAAGAACATTAAAATGTAAATTCATGATTGTTAGTTTTTTTTCCTGCACTCTACATTAAAGTCTATGGGGGAAAATAAGATAATGCGATTGTCAAAGTCCTTTGGTTAGCGCGCGCCTGGTTTCGGCTAATGCAAACTTTCTACTTTCAAATTGTAATATGCACTAATTGATGCACACAAAATAGGCTTACTTTTAGCGAAGTTGACGCTCGAGTGAAAGCGCTAAATAGCATGCTACTTGTAATCTAGCTCAAACTCAGTAGGATTGTAAGATGAAGAATATCTATATCTATCCATCTACCTCTAGCTTCTTCATGAAAAATATGTTTTTGTAAAAAACTGTCTTTGACATAAATATTTTTAATGTGTGTACACATATTATTTACATTTCTTAAATTACATATTGATATTAAATGAAAATGAAATGTGTGTATATATATATATATATATATATATATATATATATATATATATATATTATATGGATTGTTTTGAAAATTTGTTCATTTGAATAGCATTTACTGATATTGTGTGGAATTCGTATAGATAATCAATTATTTTCAGTCATGGAGGTCAATTCCAATCCATCCAAATTGTTTGTAGTATGGTTTTCAATTGACTTCAAACATCACCTTTACGATTAACCAATAATTTAAAATTGAAACAATCTGACAGTAGTCTTCCATTACAAAAGAAAACAAGCAGGTTTTTGCAAGATGTGTTAATTTAAATTTCAAAAGTATTGACATCATGAAAAAATGTACTGGTCTACTTTTCCCTTTGTTGTGTGCTTGACTAATACACATAGGTTTCCATTTATCAAACTGTGAAAGCAGCTTCAGAGTCCCATTTTAGGTTCACGTGAGCAAGCCTGGCATGCTTGTTAAGTAGCATTGGCCTAAAAACCACTGCTTTGTAACCTTTCTGCTACATAAAGTGTGGCTAATTTCAATCATCCTGATTAGCTCCAATCAGGATGATTGACAGCCCCATCTTGAGAGTGGTTGGCTGTTCTCACTAGCAGGGGGTGACATTGCACAAGCAGCGACTTGTACAATATTGAATGTAGGAAGCATATAGGTGCACACTGGTCACAAGACTGGGCAGACAAGGTTCAGGACAGCAAACCTTGTCCATCTGCCTAATAATAAATGAAGCCCGTAATTGTTTCCTGGTTTGATAAAAAGAAAAAAATATATACTTTGAATAATAGTTTTAAACTATGAATCATATACATACACCAGAATATACTTATTTATAACTGCTATGAACTATTAAAAAATGGTGATTTTACAATTACACATGAAATTCTCTGCACAAATCATAAATTTATATTTTTAGATCAGTAAAAGAAAACTAAACTGCATTACCACACATTGGACAATGACCATCATTAATATCACCTTAATTAACCATAATGTTTGACTTTTATTTTTGTGCCTGCTGTTTGCTTTGTTGAATGTCTTTGAAAACCCCTGTTGAGGGGGAGACTTGTTTATATTTAGCCACCTCTTATCATGCATATCTACTCCTGCAGTGCGGATTATCAACACATGTTCTTTATCCTTGGGTGGTCTCCAAGACTCCATCTGATCTGGATCCTGGGGACCCCCGCATGGCAGATGTTGATTTTAGAACACCTGTTACCCCCTTAAAATATAAAGGGGTATAATATACCAGTTTAAAAGAGGAGGCCCCTTTTCTAGTGTGATGTCTTATTCTCCTCTCATAAGTAGATGATTGCCATTTTTTTATTTCAGTAATCTACCTAATGTGTTTACCGTATGGGAAGCAGGGCCCCAAAGGTGCCCCTATCCTCTAAAGGCACCATACAACACACATAAACTCAATGCCCCTCACAATACATACACAAACTTTAGTCCCTTTATTTGAAATCAACAATCTTGCTCTTTCAAACGAGTGGTCCTGCGTCTGCCCACTGCCAGCTGATTATTAAAACAATGACTAAGACTTCTAAACATTGGTTCTATTTTTGGGTTTCTGATGTATTTTTAAGAGGCCTTTATTATCCCTCACCATAATAATATATCATAATAACCCTCATTTGAAAAAATGAAATTTCACAATTCAAATAAATTGTTTCATGTGCTATTAGCTATGAAGTGATCACCATGGTAAGACTGATAACCTGGCAGTAACATCTAGAGTCATTTTTTGTAGTGTTGATTTTATGACTCAAAGATCAATGTTTGTATTATCTATTAATGATGTTTGGCACTTATATTTTATATTTTTTTGTTTTGCTTTATAATATTTTTTGCTATTCTGAATGTTTTTGGGCAGGGATGGGAACATGCATACATTGTCAAAATAAGCCAAGCCACCCTCTGGGAATTCCAAATTTTGTTTAATTTTAAATCTATGTAATATTTGTTTGGTTAGATATTTACAAATTTTCTGTATAAATTGCCAGATAGTGCAGAGTGACAAAATAATAATTGTTCTCTTTTCTGATTTATAATTGTTCATTTTGATTGAATGATATAAAGTATAAAATCAAAAATGTTACTGTTTTGGGAAGGTTAACTGATGCTCAATGTGGGGCAGTAAAATGTGTGCTTCAGATAGAGAATACAAATTGAAAAAAATGTCCAATTTACTTTTTTTTAATCACATTTTCTTCATTCTCGTGTTATTCTTTGTTGAAGAGATTTCTAGAGTCTACATGTCTGGAGCAGTACATGACAGGAAATAGTGATGACATCTAGTGCTCTTGTTAATATATAACTGTTGTAAAACTGCTGCCATATAATGCTTCAGACATATGCACGCACCGGAATTAACCTTCCTGCTTTTCAAAAAAGGATAACAAGGAAACAAAAAAATTGATAATTGAAGTACATTGGAAAGTTGTTTAAATGTGTGCGTTCTATCTGAATTATGATAAAACAAAATTTAGGTTTTATGTCCCTTTGAGAAAAAAATGACTTCCATGTTGCTATTTACTATGTACACCATTGATTTTTATTTTATTCCATAAGACACTTTTTTCTCATATTATGATATTTCTGTAAACAAAAGTTATTTTATAATTTGTGTGGGTATCTCACAGAAAAAAAAGTTAAAATGTATATGTAAATACAAGGGTCAAACATTAGTGAAAGGTTAAAAACAATGTTTCTTTTGTATTGCTATGAGTGGTTTTACTAATTCAATTGGTTACTCTTCTAATTGTTTGGAATATTTTCAAAATTATGGTAAAAATCACCCAAGCATATATACAATGTTTTTGCATGGCTTGTTTTACCCCCATTCAGGATGGAGACACCAATACAACTTCAAAAAGTAAGTATCCGGCCAAAAAGGATGTCACATGATTGTCACTGTGATCATGTGACTCCAAACGGCACTGATTGGCTCCTGGGGGATTGCCTGAGTTGCTAGGGATGCCCCCAGCAGAATCCACCAGAGCTTTCACAAGGAGGGGAGCAGAATATCCTAAAGGTGTTAAAGCCCAGCACTTTAAGAATAGCATGGAATGTCCAAATGATGTCTAGGGGTTGATAGATTGTATAGTGGCATTTTGTCCAAATGCAGCTTTTTTATAATAATAAATTGCCCAGGGATTTTGTGACATAGAAATGGTTTATTAAGCATAGTATAACATTCTAAGGCCTTCGCACATTGTTACTTAAGTGAACGTGGCAATACACATTCACAGATTATTCAATTTTGAACACTACATTAGGAACTTAAGGTTCACATAATCAGTGCCTGTTAAATTAATGATGTTCCTTATGTATATTTAATAAGTCTAGGACATTTTATATTTAGAAAGTCATTGTTTCAGAAAGAATTAAATCATTTAATTAGAATCTCTTGAATGTGGGATTGTATTACATGTTGCTTATGAACAGACAAAGATATTCCTTGAGCTTTAATCAATGAGTACTATTCTAATTAACATTAATTTGAAAGTTACTCAACATATTATTTCCCGCCAACCACAGATCAATCAAACTAATTAATATTGATAGAAAATATTGGCTAAAGTGTTAGCAAATCAATTCGTTGATATAAACCTATCTCTAAAGATGTCCAACTCAGGATGACTATATTACAAATAAATGGAGCAGCAACAATATTAGGTAGTTCATTGATTTAATGATTGTGCCAAGTGCAATGCCGGTAATATCTTTCTTTTTTGCCATATTATTATGTTTAATGTTATTTTCAGTTTAGCTTATCTACTAAAAATGCAGTGTGAATTTAAGTTTCTATTAATCTAGAGAAACAAGTGTACACAGAATACACTAGAGATAAATATTACAAATTAAAACAACTACAGTCATTTTTGTCCCTAAATAGCACGTTCTCTCCTAATAATTACATTTTGTTAAAAATAAAAGAAAATGATGAAATAAGCTAAAACAATTTTTTCTGCAGTTTGGATGTTTGTCTTTCAAATGTTGTTTGCATTAGGCATAGAAATATAAATACGAGCTAATTTTTGTTGGAATAGTCTGTATGTAGAAATAAATAAAATAAAATGGGTATATTGCATTTTGCACAACAGAATTCTCACAAATAAGGTTTGGTGTTTATAACACAACCTTGGTAAATTCATCTAAAGAATATACACTTTAGGGGGTATATTTATCAATGTGCGAGCGGACATGATACAAAGTAGCGTACAAAGTAGCGTATCATGTCTGCTGCACATCGATAAATGCCGACAGCATATGATGTCTGCATTTATCATTGCACCAGAAGTTCTTGTGAACTGCTGGTGCAATGCCACCCCCTGCAGATTTGCGGCCGCTAGTAGGGGGTGTCAATCAACCCAATCGTTTTTGATTGGGTTGATTTCTGTCCGCCACCTCAGAGCAGGCGGACAGGTTATGGAGCAGTGGTGTTTAGAAACAAGGGACATCCAGCTCCATACGGAGCTTGATAAATATGCCCCTAGATATGCACAGTAAGAACAGAAAATATGCTTCTTCTTGTACTTAAAGGGACACTAAACCTAAATTTTTTCTTTCCGTGATTCCGATAGAGCATGCAATTTTAAGCAGCTTTCTAATTTACTCCTATTATCAAATGTTCTTCATTCTCTTGGTATCTTTATTTGACATGCAAGAATGTAAGTTTTAGATGCCGGCCCATTTTTGGTGAACAACTTGGGTTGTTCTTGCTGATTGGTGGATAAATTCACCAAACCAATAAACAAGTGGTGTCTTGAACCAAAAAATAGCTTACATGCCTTCTTTTTCAAGTTAAGATAGCAAGAGAACGATGAAAAATTGATAATAAGAATAAATTAGAAAGTTGCTTAAAATTGCATGCTCTATCTGAATCACGAAAATATAAAATTTGGGTTCAGTGTCTCTTTAAAGTGTAAATTTTTTTTAACACACTGACTTATATTTCAAGTGGAGAGTAAAAATCTGTAAGCTCTACGGTGCTCTAACATTGCTAAAGCACAATCCATAGTGCTTCCATTTTTAATTTGATATTACTAGTTGAAAGTAAAATATTAGTGGTTGAGCAAAAGCCTGGGGCTTGCTGACATCAGGATATACAGTATATCACCTTGGTGTATCACACATACAGATACATCTTTGATCCCTTCCCAGTCTATCACCTTGTCATATATCATATCCATTGAATCACTGTTATTATTATCTATTTTAATAATAATCCTAAATATATATTATTATAAGAAAGAACAAAATAAACAATATATTAACTTGCTTAAATCACAATATAAGGAATAATAAAATACAAAAACAAATGTGATGGTGCACAAAAAGGGATAAAAGTCCCAGGTTATCACAGTGGTAATGCTCAGCAGGTGAACCTCAGGGAAAAAAGAAACGCATACAGTGAAGTTCTGTGGTTATGTGAAATTTACAGCAAAACCTAGAAAGGCACTCACATTCTCTGGAGCTTCAAAATCTAGCTCTAGATATATAGGCACAGGAAGCTCCTAATAGGAGGCAAGGCAAAGAACGATATTCCAGTTCCAAAGGATGAATCAGAAGTGGTTAAAAAAGTATAACAAATTTATTAAAAACAAGTCACAAAGCATACAATGAGGCTGTCCCAATCATAGACTACTACAAACAAAAGACTGTGTGTATCAAAATGTACAATGATTGCTCTGTTAGTCTGGTAAGGAACCAGGCTCCACCCCTTTTGTGATGTCACAACGTGCAATTGGATTACAATGTGTTAATAATTTTGAGTCTGGATATTTGAATAGGCAGTCTCCATACCAAATCCTCTCCTCTTATCAAGCAGCCTTCAAGTTATCAGTAAGCCTTATGAATTTATCAACATCAGAAAAAAGAAACTCTCCCTTTAAGGGAGAGCACAGTGCCTTTACACATTTATACCTCTGTGTGGATAAGACTACTTGTACCGTCCCAATATTATTAAGGAATCGCCTATGTCAATAGCAATGTAGTCAAACAATCATAAGTGACTTACTTAGACATGCTAGGCATATTCCTTACTTTGCCATTAATCTGGATCAGATCTTTGTTTTCCTCTTTATACCATAACAGAAAGTTTTTGGTAGTAGCAGACCAAATGATCTCAGCGTCTCCACGCTCCACGCTATGGGCTAGGCTCCACCCACTTTCCTTTTTACAAAAAACATCCGCTCGCAAACCACTGTATTGGGTCCCAATCCATAAATAATGTATAGTTCAAAAAGGCAGCAGAAAAAGCTTAAAAAGTAACTTTTATTCCACAATTAAAAATTTGCACAAACAGGATCTTGAGGGCAGTGCAGCACCGGTCTTACACGTTTGAGCTTGAGCCTTCCTCATAGACCATACGTTATATCACAACCAGTGAATTAACTTCCATATTCCTTGAGGCAAGGAGTTCTGTCAGTTTTGGTTTTAACCCCAACTGATTTTGTTAATTTGTTACAACTATTATCATGTATCATATATTGTTGCAATTAGATACTGTTGTTATAACAGATTGACACCTCTGAATCTGATTGCGTGTGTTCCGATATTGCGCCGCCCACCTGGCATTGCGCTGGTGTTGTTCCTGTTCATTTTTAATTGGGTATGCTAATTAGCCATGCAGTGGTATATTCACTATATCAGCTCCGTAATGCGTGACGTCATCTGCACATATGCAACCAGGTCATGTGACTTCTGGTTTTTAGTTTAAATAGCTGTTGGGTACTGTGTATTGTTACACCGCTACCTTGATTCTAAACATTGACAAAGGTGTCAGACTTGGCACCGAAACGTTTGGAACTTTGATGTTTTAATCATACCTTAATAAAGGTGAAGTTTTATTTTAAAAAAAACAGTAAGTGTTGTGTCTATCCCCCTGTGGTATTCTTCTTTTGCACATTTTTTGCACCCCTTGGTGGATGCATTATGTGAGTGCACTCTAAATGGACTGCTCTGTGTATATATATATATATATATATATATATATATATATATATATAGTATATACTACATATACTACCTGTATATATATATATATATATATATATATATATACACACAGTATGTATATATATATATATATATATACACACAGTATGTATATATATATATGTATATACTGTATATATATATATATATATATATATATAGCAACCAAAGTAAAAACTTGCACTCACTGAGTCTTTTCAGAAATCAAATTTACTGTGATAAATGTAACGTTTCGGGAATTTTACATCTCCCTCTGAGTAAGGGGATGTAAAATTGATTTTTTAAAAGACCCAGTGAGTGCAAGTTTTTACTTTGGTTACTATGAATATCACTAGCACTCTGGCAGATGAAGGAAGGTGAGAGTGCACATCTTGGCTGCATTATATATATATAAAGATAAATATGTGTGTGTGTTTGTGTGGGAAATATACAGGGTATATATAAGTGAAATGCTTAGAGGGATAGGAAATTCAAAAGTAAACTTGCATGATTCAGAGAGAGCATGTAATGTTAAGACACTTTTAAATTCACTTCTATTTTCAAATGTGCTTCATTCTCTTGGTATCCCATGTTGAAAAACAATATGCACATATATACTACAATAGTGGTAGCTAGCTGCTGATTGGTGCCTGCACACATTTGTCTCTTGTGATTGGCTGTCTAGATGTGTTCAGCTAGCTGCCAGTAGTGCAATACTGTTCCTTCAGCAAAGGATACCAAGATAATGAAGCAAATTTGATAATAGAAGTAAATTGGAAAGTTGTTTAAAATCGTATGTTCTATCTAAATCATAAAATAAAATTTTGGGTTTCCTGCCCCTTTAATTTTATTGTTATTCATTTATTCTAGCCTTTACACTTTACTTCAGGTCTCCAAGTGGGCTAAATTTTACAGTGCTATTATTTGTATCTCTTGTACTCAACACACAACTAACCACATGTAATATGATCATTGATAGCGCACCCTGATAGTATAGGGAGCACAAATGTAGGTGGTCATTTTAACAATAACATGTTCTGGTAAATGTTTTTTTACCATTGACTTGCAATACCAGATTGTGAGCAATTATTAGCATAGCTCGTTTTTTTACTTTTATTAGGTTTTAAGATCTTTACAACATGTCCGAAGAAGTCTTCGGTTAGATAATCATAAGCAATCATGAGTCATATACAAGACATTGAAATCAATTTACAAGGGTATCATAAAAGTTACTATGCAAAATATTTCTACATTCGCTGTTTTGAAAGTTTGTAGCATCAATCTTATGTGTCTATCAAGTTTGTAATCTGAATGTTGTGGATGTGGGTAGATGCCAATAAGTAAGTTAACTGTCGTATTGATAGAGTGAACAGGAAGATGAGTTTAACACACGGGGTAAAGTCATGAATCATTTGTTGATGTATTCTTCCCAAAGGAAGCAGATAGAGTGGTAGTCATCTATGTGTTTTTGATGCGCAAAATGATATTTTTCTATTTGTAGTGCGTGTGTTACAGTAT
Organism: Bombina bombina; assembly: GCF_027579735.1. Lineage (NCBI taxonomy): Eukaryota > Metazoa > Chordata > Amphibia > Anura > Bombinatoridae > Bombina > Bombina bombina. The sequence continues at coordinate 296,336,316 of NC_069501.1, forward strand.
TTTTCCATTGAGATATAGGTGGTAGGTTGCACGTTTTCCAGTGTTTGGGTATTAATTTTTGGTTAGTAAGGTGTAGCTCAGTTTAATGATGGGAAGTTTTTTGAATAAGAGTGTCCAGATATTAAAAGGTAAAGATAAGGATACTACTATTTCAATCTCAGTTTTTATGGCTAGCCAGTACATTTGTGTAATTGGATAAGACCACCAGATGTGTGTAGGCGTCGTGGTGGGTGGGAAATAAACTGTGTAGGTGAACTTGGGTGTACTACCATCTGCACAAAAACTTGGTATTCATTTACAAGATTTGTATCATGGAGGATGCTTTGCTCATGGACAAGAAAATCTTAGTCCATTCTGCTTGGGATAAGTGTTGATTTATTTCTCTCCCCCATTTTTGCGTGTATGAGGGTAAAGAAATAGCATAGATTATCTATATTTGTTTATATATACGGATAGTAATCCTTTTTGCAGGTTGGGACAGTAGGATAAGGTTTCAAAAGCCGTAAGGGGATGAGATAGGTGTGCTTTTTGAAGATATGTCGGGAGAAAATGGGATAAATGCAAGTAAATATACTAATTATGTGATGTGAGGCTCCGTTATTTCCAAATGTTGTTTTAGTTTCCCTTCTTGTAGGAGTTTGTAACATGGTATTGAGCTGTTTATTGTAAATTTAGTTATGGTATGTGGTTGTATTTGAAGCGAGGGAGGGATATTTTCAAGTAGGGGAATTAGTGGGGAGGGTATAGAGGAGATATGATGTAATTTTTTGATATGCGTGTTCCATATTTTGAGCGTTTCTCTTATAATTGTTGGGAGGGGGTTATGGAGAGATCTTTTATTCGGGGGAGCCAGCATTTGCTCCCTAAATAGTTGGTGTCTGCTAATTGATGCTCTAATTTGATCCATTCTTTATGAGTTGTGTGCTTACACCAATCTACAATTCTAGTGAAAAATACATATTTTTTGTATTGTTTTAGGTTAGGGACTTCTAGACCTCTGAGCTCTTCTGGGCGGAATAGGGTTGCAGTGGCTATGCAGGGGTGCTTGTGGAGCCATATGTAGGAGTCTAAGATTTTTTGAATCCTATGAATTAGTGATTCTGAAAGGGGTACTGGGAGAGCTTGAAAAAGGTAAAATAGCTGGGGTAGTACCATCATTTTTACCGCATTAATCCTGCCTAACCACGAAAGAGACTTCACACTCCATGTTCGTAATGTGTTTTAGATATTATTCTTTATTGCTACATGGTTTAGATCGGTTATTCATGATAGATGTGGTGATATGTATACTCCCAGGTATTTAAGGGCCTTGGGCTTGACCCTAAACTTTTTTTTGAAGTCTGAATACAGACCGTATGTATGTAATGTTTGCATTAAGGAGGGAATTGAGGTTTTGGGATTGGTAAGTGTCAAGAAGATATCGTCTGCATATAGTGTGATCTTATAATTGTTATCATTAACTGAGGTACCTGTGATGTTTGTTGTGTGTCTAATGGTGGCTGCAAGAATTTTCATGGCAAGGACAAATAGTATGGGGAGAGGGGCAGCCTAGTCTTGTTCCGTTTGAGATATGAAAGGGTTGTGACAGTGATCCGTTTAATTTGATAGAAGCTTGTGGGCTGTTGTATGAAGCAAATATTTTCCCTATAAAGTTTTGATCAAAGTTGAATTTGAGTAGAGTTGCTTTGAAAAATGACCAGTTTAACCTGTCAAAGGCTTTCTCTGTGTCCATGGGTTTTACGTTTTTTAATGTTTTAATTGCTGCTAGTGTTACTTGGATAGAGATAGGACTGTTTAAGGTTTGTATTTGTTCTGTTGTTAAATTGGGTAGCTGGCTTGCGTTAATGTTGTCAGTTGGTAAAACTTTCTGAAAACCTAAAGTAAAAATTATTAAACAATATATAAACAATATATAAACATAGAAAACAGTAACAACAATATTAAGCAGTCTCTCTTCCTATCATAGGGCATAATGAGAGTTGAAAATGGGATAGGACCATTACTAGCCCTGTGTGAGATACATATATTAAGTTATTCATTATATTAATGGTGAAAGTAAATCCTGGCCATCAGGTAGAAAATGTCAGCATTAAGGGATTGACCTTTACAAAGGTATATCATGGTATTTCTCATATGAATATATAATATTGCTAGATATTTAAACAAATCTGAGCTAAATGTTCTTGAACAATGAACAAAAAGAAAGTGCTTAATACTCGCCCTTCTGTAGGGTGGGTACAAGAAAGTCAATCACATGACAGTTGCTGGGGACTGTAACATAGTTAGGTTGAGCATGGAGATGCACTATGGTTAGGGATTGTTCTCCTAGGTGAGGTAGTTTCCTGTATCCCAATCTTTTTAGAGTGCACTGTGCACAATGGCTCTGTGATATCCTTAAGTTTCTTTACTTTTGATATCTCAGCATGATGGGTGTGAAGGATTCCATGGGTAAATCAATACCAAGCTGATCGCAAAAGAAATGGATGTCATCTGGGGTTTTACAGATGAGTCTAGTGTAATTCCGGATTGTACAGAGGTGAGTGGGAAAGCCCCATCTATACAGTATTTACTTGTTCCTCAACAAGCTAATGAGGGGAGAGAACTCTTTCAGTCTCTGCATGGTTTTAGAGGAGAGATCTTGGTAAAACTGTAGTATATTTCCTCTGAATTGAATAGGCTGTATTTTTTTTCTTGACTAGGCTAATAGCATCTCCTTTTCTAGAAAATTCTTAAAACGTATGACAATGTCTCTTGGAGGGGCCATGTCTGGTGCTTTGGTCAAAGAGTTCTATGTGCTCTTACCCACAGTATATCCTCTTTTGACGTTGTGTCTCTCAGGTGTTGGAATAAAGCTTGTAAATTTACTGGAAATTCCTTGGGTATTCTCATGTTCTTTCACCTACTTTGATTCTCCAGATCTTCCAATTTATCTTGGAGTGTGACTATCATTTCTTGCTGTATAGTTACTTGTTCTGTTAATTGTTGAATGTCCCCCTTTTCACATCTTGGCTATTTTCTATTTATTCTACTTGGAAGCCAAGAGTGTGGATATCTTGCTTTATTTCTGCCAGTTCCTCTCTAATACATGTGCACACAATATCAGCGATATCCTGCTAGGATGGTAGATTTTTTTATTTTAGAATGTTGTATGTCCTCTTCCTGAGAGGTATTTTCTGGCATAGTAGTAGCAGTGGATTTTTTCGGTTTGCTGTAACATGCAGGGTGAGGTGTCAGAGGTATCAGCATTATGCAAGAAATATGTCATTGTAAGTGATTTCTTAGGTCCTGGTTTTGAGGTTTTGTCTTGTTTAACTGTTCTTCTAGATGCCATGCTGAGATGGTAGGTTAGGTATATTAGGATCCAGTTATATACGCGTTGATATGTAAGCTTTCAGGTACACGTATTTTAAGCTTGTTCAGGCTGAAGTTAACTTTTTTCTATTTCAAGTGTCTCTTGGTTGAGGCATAAGGGCATATGAAAGAACTCTCATATGGATTAAATGAGATATGTGGATTAAAGTGAGTTTTCCAAATGCAGGTTCCAGCCCAATCTAGACTACTGAGAGAATTGGAGAAGCGATGTCTCATTAAATGAGTACAGCTAGATTTTTCATGCTGAAGAGTGTGGTATACTTGCACAGTCAATGCAGAATATGTCATTTTAAATAAATGGAACAGGGTTAGATAAAATATAGCTGCAGGTGCTTAGCTTCTGTTGTGGTACAGAAGTTATATGATTCCAGTGATGTGCAGTAATTTCTTTAGTTGTTATCTAGCTGTAATGTGCTGGGGTAAAAAGTAGGTAAGAAGGCCTCGTGCAAGGCCTAGTGTTTTGCGGTACAGGAGCAGCGGTATATTGGTTTCTTAATCTTGAAGGGTTACTGTAGGTTCAGGTCCTTTTTAGTGTGGGAGCTTCTGTGCTGTAGTGTTATACTTTCTGGTAAGGGGGTATAGATTGGAGCCCCTGTGAGCCGGTTGTTTGTGGCCTGTTCCAGTATCAATGTCCACGTTTGTGGGCGCTCTATGGTCTCGGCCGATGGTGTGGCCTGTGATGCCCAGATCTCCCCTGCTCCAATGTGGTCTGCTGGTGAGGTGGTAATAATAGAAGCTATGGTGTGAGGTTGGCCGTTAGGGCTAGAGGTAGCCGCGTGGAAGGTTGTGGCCTCCAGTAATGCACGCTCAAAGTGCTCGAGTGAGATGACGGCTTGCAAAGTCGCTGGATCATCGAGAAACGGTTTGTAAATGCCTCAGGGAGGGTTCAGTGAGGGTTCCCTTGTGGTTTTAGCCCAGTAAATCGTAGGATGGCCAGGATAAACTGAGAAATTGCAGGGCTAGCTCAGCGGAGCTCCAGAGTTATGCTGCGCTCATGACAGCCGTTCCCCGGGACACCTCATTTTATTAACCCTTTCACTGTGTGTACAGAAGTTAGAGTTTTGCATTTAACCATCAGTTATATTGTTTTTTCAGAAGAACCCTTTAGTTTGCAGAAGTACCAAAAAAAAGTAACCACACAGAGAGTAAAAAAAATATATTTATATAGTCTATCACTGTTTAACACTTACACAGTAGAAGTTATCATAAAACTACAATGCAGAGGCAAAAAAAACAAAAAAAAAACCTGCTGTGAAAATTGTAAGAAAAATCAAAGTGCATTGTTTTCCTTTCCTGTAAATCATATGCCAGTTCTGGTGTATTTTCAAAATATTTTCCAACTACAGATCTCTGTTTTAACTCTCAAACTAAAAGGAGGCAAGACTGCACCAAAACACAAAGGGGCCTATCTATCAAGTTCTGAATGAAGCTTGATGCCCCGTGTTTCTGGCTAGCCTGCAGGCTCGCCAGAAACAGCAGTTATGAAGCAGCGGTCACAAAGACCGCTGCTCCATAACCTGTCCGCCTGCTCTGAGCAGGCGGACAAACATCGCTGGAATTCAACCCGATCGAGTACGATCGGGTTGATTGACACCTCCCTGCTGGCGGCACATTGGCCGCGAGTCGCAGGGGGCGGCGTTGCACCAGCAGCTCTTGTGAGCTTCTGGTGCAATGCTGAATACGGAGAGTGTATTGATCTCCGTATTCAGCAAGGTCTGGCGGACCTGATTCGCACTGTCGGATCAGGTCCACCAGACTTTGTTAAATAGGGGCCATTATATGTATTAACCTAATAGAAAAATACTTGCAATTTAAGATAATATACTCTGAAAACAGGGTAATGTGATTTGTACTGACTGCAGTATAGGTTGAACTCGATGGACTTCGGTCTTTTTTCAACCTCATCTCTTATGTAAAACTATGCAGTACTCTCCCCAGCCAAGATTCATTTAAACTTTATCACTTCATATGGAAGGCATCTTGCAACTCACAGGGAGCAGACCCCTTTTTTAAGATCATTTCATGAGTGCAGCCCTGGATATTGTCAGCAAGGTTTTTCACATCCTATTCAGCGAATGTTAGATTATCTGACCCTTTGTGCTTAATGCAGTAAATCAGTGGTGGCCCCCTTTTATGAAGCTGTCAACAGTCGTTCACATTCAAGTTCATGCAAATTATAACTTATAAAAATGTAATCTCCTTAAAAATTAACCTTACATTGGGTTTTCATAAAGATTAGATCAATTACAACGATTATGCTGACATTGTGTTCCAACCAACATTATTATTAAGGTAATAATTCTTTAAGGAGTCCTTAATGATGTTCTGAATAGATTTCTACTTTTGGCTTTGAAGTCCTCATACAAAGGAAAGCCAGACGGATGTCTGGCAGAGCTAATAGATAAATTATAGTGAGCAAGTATAAGGAGAACACACTGGTGTACCCTCTCAATTTGTTGATTATTCATATCAATTGTAAGCATTATGGGGTAGATTTATCAAGCAGCGGATGCTGCAATTTACCCCCAAAGTTTCAGGTCCGCCAGAAACTTAAGTTAAGAAGCAGCAGTCGTAAGAGGTGGCGGACGGCAATCATGATTGACACCCCCTGCTAGTGGCTAATTGGCCGCAAATGTGCAGGGGGTGGCATTACACAAGCATTTCACCAGAAATGCTTGAGCAATGATACATGTTATTGATGTCATGCGGACATGATCGGCTACAGCGTATCATGTTCGTCGACAATTGATAAATCTACCCCAAAGTGTCATTGCTTGCTTCAACTATCCAACAGAGAACATGGAGGTTGGAATGAATGAAACCTCAATGGATATCTGTTGTATAATGGTGAAGATTCAGTAGAGTGCTGCTGAACAGAAATCTATCCATAGTACAAACAATAAGAGAAAAAAAAAAATTAATGTGCATTTATCTGATTTTGTTATAACTTAAGCTGGCCTTTTTTGGCATAAGAATTATGGTTTCTGTTTATTTGAGAGTCATGCTTGCACCATTCAAGCCTTCAAAGTTATCAGCTGGTCAACAATGTTTACATTCAACTTAATACAGTAATATAGAAAACATTTTTTGTATAACTTTGTACATTGATATCAAATTCAGTAGCTGTAAGCCCTGCTACCATCTCTGAAATTCTTTTGGAGTATGGCATGATAAATGATGGAATAAATATTAAGTCCCCTTAAGGGTGATGGGGAAACGAGATGTGGACTCCTTGCCCAATGTGCTTAGAGGAATATGACTGCACCGCACTGATGAGGCCCAAAGAAGGGGTTGCCACGTTCCTTGTTCAGAGAAGGATTGCCTGGTATTTTGGGGCTGGACTGACCTTGTTAGGCAAGATCAGACTGATATACTTCAGGAAAGTTATTCTCATTGAAAGCACAGTTGGGCTAAAGCAGGCTGATCTTAGTTGGTAACACAAGCTAATAAGTTGTTGTTCTCTTTCTGTATATACTCAAAATCATTTTTCATCTTTGCCCCCTGACATGCTATGGAACACACTGAGAAGACAGCTACCTGTAAAGTACATTAGTTTAGTTATGTTTTTGCACTTGCTTACATGAAAAAAATGCTAGATATTGGCTTAGAGGGGAGATCGTTACTTTCAATTCTACAAATCTTATTTCATTGTGACAACGCTGTGGCTGCAATTTCTTAAAACAAAATACTCTGAACGTGCATATCTGAAAGCCAAGCATCCAATTGTGTCTAATTTTCTGTGTTTTTACAAGTTCAGTTGTTGTAAGGCCATTCACTGAGGTATCCTGTAACCAGTGTCTGGTCTGAAGCTGTGCCTGCACCATTATAGACTAGGCCTCACAGTAATTGTTTACTTCTTTGTCCCGTGTCATGCATACTGACAAAAAAATAAAGTGGTAGTATCTAGTTTTCAGTCAAATGTGAACTCACACAGCAATTTTCACACGAAACATAATATTCACAGACTACAAGTATGGCATTTTCAGCGTTACAACAGCACCTCAACTATTACCTAACTAAATTACAAACCCCACCACTAAATTATGAAAAATAACAAACAAATTATCAAAAATAAAAAAGAATTACACCTAATCTAATAGCCCTATCAAAACAAAAAAGCACCCCCAAAATAAAAAAGAAACCCTAGCCTAAAATAAACTACCAAAGGGCCTTTTGAGGGGCATTGCCCCAAAGATATCAGCTCTTTTATCTGTAAAAAAAATACAAACACCCCCTTGCAACAGTAAAACCCACAACCCAACCAACCCCCCCCAAATAAAAAAATTATCTAAAATAACCTAAGCTAACCATTGCCCTGAAAAGGGCATTTGTATGAGCATTGCCCTTAAAAGGGAATTTAGCTCTTTTACATTGCCCAAACACTAATCTAAAAAAAAAAAAACAGCCAAAAAACCCTTAAAAAAACCTGACACTAACCCCGACGATCCACTTACAGTTGTTGAAGTCCCGCTTGAAGGATCTTTATCCAGCCGATGAAGTCATCATCCAGACCGCAAGAAGTCTTCATCCAGGTTGCCTCTTCTATCTGCAGCCAGCCGGCAAAGTCCTCATCCAGGCGACAAGAAGTCTTCATCCAGACAGCCTCTTGGATCTTTATCCAGTCGGCGTGGAGTGGGTCCATCCCAGTCGGTGTGGAGCATCCTCTTCACGTACACTGAATCTTCAATGCAAGAGATGTAATTCAAGATGGCGTCCCTTGCATTCCTATTGGCTGAAAAATTTGAATCAGCCAATAGGAATTAGGGCTGCTAAAATCCTATTGGCTGTTCAAATCAATAGGATTTTAGCAGCCGGATGTCTTCAGGATGGACCCGCTCCGCGCCTCTGGGATCAAGGTTTTTTATTTTGGGGTGTTTTGTTTTTATGGGTATTAGAATAGGAATATTTTTTTTATTTTTGATAATTTGTTTGTTATTTTGTGTAATGAATATTTTAGGGGGTGTTTAGTTTTTTTTTAGCAAAAGAGCTGTTTATCTCAGGGTTTGGGGGGTGGGGGTTTGTATAGTGTTAGGGGGTGTTTGTATTTTTTTTGGCGTAAAAGAGATGTTTATCTCAGGGCAATGCCCTACAAAAGGCCCTTTTAAGGGCCCTTGGTAGTTTATTCTAGAGTAGGGTTTTTTTATTTTGGGGTGTTTTTTAAGGGTATTAGAATAGGATTATTCTTTATTTGTTTGGATAATTTCATTTTTTTTTATAATGGTAGGTTTTTTTATTTTTTGTAATGGTTGTTTTTTTTTTTTGTAATGTTAGGTTTTAGTGTAAGGCAGGTTTTTTTCACAGGTAAGTTTGCATTTATTTTAACTAGGTAGTTAGTAAATAGTTAATCATTATTTACTAACTAGTCTACCTAGTTAAAAAATTACAATCTTACCTAAAATAAAAATAAAACCTAAGCTAGCTACAATATAACTATTAGTTATATTGTAGTTAGCTTAGGTTTTATTTCACAGGTAAGTTTGTATTTAGTTTAACATAGGTATTATTTAGTTAATAATTGTAACTTTAGTTTAGCTCTATTTTAATTATGTTAAAGTTAGGGGGTGTTAGATTTAGGGTTTAATGGATTTATTTAGTGGTAGTGATGTGGGAGGCCAGAGGTTTAGGGGTTAATAACTTTAGTATAGTGGCGTTAATAGTTTTATGTAAGTGGCAGCAATGTTGGGGGTGGCAGATTAGGGGTTAATAACTGTATGTAGGTGGCAGCAATATCGGGGGTGGCAGATTAGGGGTTAATAACTGTATGTAGGTGGCGCGATATCGGTGGCGGCAGATTAGGGGTTAATAACTGTATGTAGGTTGCGGCGATGTCGGGGGTGGCAGATTAAGTGTGTTTAGACTCAGGGTTTATGTTAGGGTGTTAGGTTTAAACGTAACTTGTTTTCTACCATAGAAATCGATGGGGTATATTTCATTGTCTTGCAGTATCGAATAAAAGCTTTTGGTGCTTTCAGACTCTTTCCCCATAGACATCAATGGAATGCATTATGGAGCTTTTCATTCTGCAGTCGCAGGTGTTAGTTTTTTTTTTTTGCCTGGCTCTCCCCATTGATGTCTATGGGGAAATCGTGCATGAACACGTCAAAGCAGCGCTTGATTTCAGTGCGGTATGGAGCTCAACGCAACCATTTCACCCGCACAAGCCTGCTTTTTAAAAACTTGTAATAGCAGCTCTATAAGAAGGTAAAATAACGTCGCTTTTGTGGCGGTCGTTAAAATCCCTATAGCGCTCTAAACTTGTAATCTAGTATTAACACCTGATTTAAACAGCCAATAGGATGTAAGCATCTCTTATCCTATGGACTGATTTGAAATTTTCAGCCAATAGGAATGCAAGAGTTCCCCAATATAAAAGGGGTACCTTGCAGTCAATCTTTAGTGTGCGACAGACAATAGCATGAAGAGGACCTCCGTGTTGGATCAATGGACCTCCGCCTCCGCGCATCCACCGACCATTCCCCCTCGGCCATGAAGATAAAAGATGGACATGCGATGGATGAAGATGGATCCGCCTGGATGAAGATGTTTGGCCGCTGGGATGAAGATGGATCGCGAGACTTCATCAATGGTGAGTACCGATTTTGGGGTTAGTGTTAGCTGTTAACTTTAGGGCAATGCCCTACAAAAGGCCCTTTTAAGGGCTATTGGTAATTTATTTATAGATTTTTTTTTGGATAATTTTGTTTGTTATTTTTTCTAATGGTAGTTTTTTTTAATTTTTTGCAATTGTAGTGTTTATTATTTTTTGTAATAGTAGTTTTTATTTTTTTTGTAATGTTAGATTTTATTATTTTTAGTACTGTTAGTTTTTTATATTTTGTATTATTTTTTTTTTTTTACACAAGTAATGTTAGGTTTTTTTTTTAGTTTAAGTTTAGGTTTTATTTTTCTTTCACAGGTAAGTTTGTATTTATTTTAACTAGGTATTTATTAATATTGTAACTTTAATTTAGGTGTATTTTAATTATGTTAAAGTTAGGGGGTGTTAGGTTTAGGGGTTAATAGTTTAATTTATGTTGTGATGTAGGGGGATGGTGGTTCGGGTGTTAATAGCTGTATTTAGTGTTGGTGATGTGGGTGGACGGCGATTTAAAGTTAAATAAGTTTATTTAGTGTTTGTGATGTGGAGGATTGGCGGTTTAGGGGTTAACAGTTTAATTTAGGTAGTTGCGATGTGGGGGATGGCGGTTTAGAGGTTAATAGCTTTATTTAGTATTTGTGGTGTGGGGGGATGGTGGTTTAGGGGTTAATAGGTTTATTTAGTGTTGGTGATGTGGGGGACGGCGGTTTAGAGGTTAATAGGTTTATTTAGTGTTGGCAATGTGAGGGGACAGCGGTTTAGAGATTAATAGGTTAATTTAGTGTTGGCAATAAGGGGGAATGGCGGTTTAGAGGTTAATAGGTTTTTATTTAGTGATGGCAATGTGGGGGGATGGCAGTTTAGATAATTTCATTTCGTCATATTCCTTATGTTAAATTAAATCGTTTTTAGGATTAATTCGTTATTTTGGATCCATTCTTTATTCATATTCATTATTCTATTCTAAACTTTAGAATAGAATAATGAATATGAATAAAGAATGGATCCAAAATAACAAATGGATCCCAAATAATTAATGAATCTGAAAAACGATTTAACTTAACATAACTAATATGCCGAAATGAAATTATTTATTTAACTAATGAAAACGAAACTAAACAAATTTTTTAGAGTTACGTTAGGGTTAAGGGTTAATGGATTTATTTAGTGGTAGTGATGTGGGAGGCCAGAGGTTTAGGGGTTAATGACTTTAGTATAGTGGCGGCGACATCGGGAGTTAATAGTTTTATGTAGGTGGCGGCAATGTTGGGGGTGGCAGATTAGGGGTTAATAACATCATTACAGGTGTTCCAAATACACATTCGGCTCTATTTGACACTTTTTAGAATTTATCAAATAGTTAACAGGTACGCTCGCGGCTATAAAAACGCATCGTACCTGGTTTTCAATCCGCCACCCTTGAGGCCGCGGATGCCATATTAATGGGAGTCTGAAAGCACCGAAAGCTTATGTTCAGTGCTGCAAGACAATGAAATATACCCCATCAATTTCTATGGAAGAAAACAAGTTACGTTTAAACGTAACACCCTAACATAAACCCTGAGTCTAAACACCCCTAATCTGCCGTCCCCGACATCGCCACAACCAAAATAAACTTATTAACCCCTATCCCACTGCTCCTCGACACCGCCACAACCTAAATAAACTTATTAACCCCTAAATTTCTGGCCTCCCATATCACCACCACTAACTAAATCTATTAACCCCTAAACCGTCAGCCCCCCCACATCGCCAAAAAATAAAATGAAGCTATTAAACCATAAACCTAACAAACCCTTAACTTAAAATTAAAATTACAAGATCCCTATCTTAATATAAATTAAAACTTACCTGTAGAATTAAATAAACTAATTTTAAACTATTAATTAACCTAGCCTAAGTATTATACTAAAATTAAATTAAACTACAAATTAAATAAACAAAATTACATATTAAAAAACCTAACGCTACTAAAATTATTGAAATATACAATTAAACATTATTAAAAGTACTACATTACAAAACAACCCCACTAAGTTACACAAGAAAAAACTAAATTACGAAAAATAACAAACCAAATTATAAAAAATAAAAAAGAATTACACCTAATCTAATAGCCCTATCAAAATAAAAGCCCCCCAAAATAAAAAAAAATCCTAGCCTACAATAAACTACCAATGGCCCTTAAAAGGGCCTTTTGTGGGGCATTGCCCCAAAGATATCAGCTCTTTTGTCTGTAAAGAAAAATACAAACACCCCTCCAACAGTAAAACACACCACCCAACCAACCCCCCCAAATAAAAACCCTAACTCTAAAAAAAACCTAAGCTACCCATTGCCCTGAAAAGGACATTTGTATGGGCATTGCATACTGACAAAAAAATAAAGTGGTAGTATCTAGTTTTCAGTCAAATGTGAACTCACACAGCAATTTTCACACGAAACATAATATTCACAGACTACAAGTATGGCATTTTCAGCGTTACAACAGCACCTCAACTATTACCTAACTAAATTACAAACCCCACCACTAAATTATGAAAAATAACAAACAAATTATCAAAAATAAAAAAGAATTACACCTAATCTAATAGCCCTATCAAAACAAAAAAGCACCCCCAAAATAAAAAAGAAACCCTAGCCTAAAATAAACTACCAAAGGGCCTTTTGAGGGGCATTGCCCCAAAGATATCAGCTCTTTTATCTGTAAAAAAAATACAAACACCCCCTTGCAACAGTAAAACCCACAACCCAACCAACCCCCCCCCCCAAATAAAAAAATTATCTAAAATAACCTAAGCTAACCATTGCCCTGAAAAGGGCATTTGTATGAGCATTGCCCTTAAAAGGGAATTTAGCTCTTTTACATTGCCCAAACACTAATCTAAAAAAAAAAAAACAGCCAAAAAACCCTTAAAAAAACCTGACACTAACCTCGACGATCCACTTACAGTTGTTGAAGTCCCGCTTGAAGGATCTTTATCCAGCCGATGAAGTCATCATCCAGACCGCAAGAAGTCTTCATCCAGGTTGCCTCTTCTATCTGCAGCCAGCCGGCAAAGTCCTCATCCAGGCGACAAGAAGTCTTCATCCAGACAGCCTCTTGGATCTTTATCCAGTCGGCGTGGAGTGGGTCCATCCCAGTCGGTGTGGAGCATCCTCTTCACGTACACTGAATCTTCAATGCAAGAGATGTGATTCAAGATGGCGTCCCTTGCATTCCTATTGGCTGAAAAATTTGAATCAGCCAATAGGAATTAGGGCTGCTATAATCCTATTGGCTGTTCAAATCAATAGGATTTTAGCGGCCGGATGTCTTCAGGATGGACCCGCTCCGCGCCTCTGGGATCAAGGTTTTTTATTTTGGGGTGTTTTGTTTTTATGGGTATTAGATTAGGAATATTTTTTTTATTTTTGATAATTTGTTTGTTATTTTGTGTAATGTATATTTTAGGGGGTGTTTAGTTTTTTTTTTAGCAAAAGAGCTGTTTATCTCAGGGTTTGGGGGGTGGGGGTTTGTATAGTGTTAGGGGGTGTTTGTATTTTTTTTGGCGTAAAAGAGATGTTTATCTCAGGGCAATGCCCTACAAAAGGCCCTTTTAAGAGTAGGGTTTTTTTATTTTGGGGTGTTTTTTAAGGGTATTAGAATAGGATTATTCTTTATTTGTTTGGATAATTTCATTTTTTTTTATAATGGTAGGTTTTTTTATTTTTTGTAATGGTTGTTTTTTTTTTTTTGTAATGTTAGGTTTTAGTGTAAGGCAGGTTTTTTTCACAGGTAAGTTTGCATTTATTTTAACTAGGTAGTTAGTAAATAGTTAATCATTATTTACTAACTAGTCTACCTAGTTAAAAAATTACAATCTTACCTGTAAAATAAAAATAAAACCTAAGCTAGCTACAATATAACTATTAGTTATATTGTAGTTAGCTTAGGTTTTATTTCACAGGTAAGTTTGTATTTAGTTTAACATAGGTATTATTTAGTTAATAATTGTAACTTTAGTTTAGCTCTATTTTAATTATGTTAAAGTTAGGGGGTGTTAGGTTTAGGGTTTAATGGATTTATTTAGTGGTAGTGATGTGGGAGGCCAGAGGTTTAGGGGTTAATAACTTTAGTATAGTGGCGGCGACATCAGGAGTTAATAGTTTTATGTAAGTGGCAGCAATGTTGGGGGTGGCAGATTAGGGGTTAATAACTGTATGTAGGTGGCAGCAATATCGGGGGTGGCAGATTAGGGGTTAATAACTGTATGTAGGTGGCGCGATATCGGTGGCGGCAGATTAGGGGTTAATAACTGTATGTAGGTTGCGGCGATGTCGGGGGTGGCAGATTAAGTGTGTTTAGACTCAGGGTTTATGTTAGGGTGTTAGGTTTAAACGTAACTTGTTTTCTACCATAGAAATCGATGGGGTATATTTCATTGTCTTGCAGTATCGAATAAAAGCTTTTGGTGCTTTCAGACTCTTTCCCCATAGACATCAATGGAATGCATTATGGAGCTTTTCATTCTGCAGTCGCAGGTGTTAGTTTTTTTTTTTGCCTGGCTCTCCCCATTGATGTCTATGGGGAAATCGTGCACGAACACGTCAAAGCAGCGCTTGATTTCAGTGCGGTATGGAGCTCAACGCAACCATTTCACCCGCACAAGCCTGCTTTTTAAAAACTTGTAATAGCAGCTCTATAAGAAGGTAAAATAACGTCGCTTTTGTGGCGGTCGTTAAAATCCCTATAGCGCTCTAAACTTGTAATCTAGTATTAACACCTGATTTAAACAGCCAATAGGATGTAAGCATCTCTTATCCTATGGACTGATTTGAAATTTTAAGCCAATAGGAATGCAAGAGTTCCCCAATATAAAAGGGGTACCTTGCAGTCAATCTTTAGTGTGCGACAGACAATAGCATGAAGAGGACCTCCGTGTTGGATAAATGGACCTCCGCCTCCGCGCATCCACCGACCATTCCCCCTCGGCCATGAAGATAAAAGATGGACATGCGATGGATGAAGATGGATCCGCCTGGATGAAGATGTTTGGCCGCTGGGATGAAGATGGATCGCGAGACTTCATCAATGGTGAGTACCGATTTTGGGGTTAGTGTTAGCTGTTAACTTTAGGGCAATGCCCTACAAAAGGCCCTTTTAAGGGCTATTGGTAATTTATTTATAGATTTTTTTTTTGGATAATTTTGTTTGTTATTTTTTCTAATGGTAGTTTTTTTAATTTTTTGCAATTGTAGTGTTTATTATTTTTTGTAATAGTAGTTTTTATTTTTTTTGTAATGTTAGATTTTATTATTTTTAGTACTGTTAGTTTTTTATATTTTGTATTATTTTATTTTTTTTACACATGTTAGGTTTTTTTTTTAGTTTAAGTTTAGGTTTTATTTTTCTTTCACAGGTAAGTTTGTATTTATTTTAACTAGGTATTTATTAATATTGTAACTTTAATTTAGGTGTATTTTAATTATGTTAAAGTTAGGGGGTGTTAGGTTTAGGGGTTAATAGTTTAATTTATGTTGTGATGTAGGGGGATGGTGGTTCGGGTGTTAATAGCTGTATTTAGTGTTGGTGATGTGGGTGGACGGCGATTTAAAGTTAAATAAGTTTATTTAGTGTTTGTGATGTGGAGGATTGGCGGTTTAGGGGTTAACAGTTTAATTTAGGTAGTTGCGATGTGGGGGATGGCGGTTTAGAGGTTAATAGCTTTATTTAGTATTTGTGATGTGGGGGGATGGTGGTTTAGGGGTTAATAGGTTTATTTAGTGTTGGTGATGTGGGGGACGGCGGTTTAGAGGTTAATAGGTTTATTTAGTGTTGGCAATGTGAGGGGACAGCGGTTTAGAGATTAATAGGTTAATTTAGTGTTGGCAATAAGGGGGAATGGCGGTTTAGAGGTTAATAGGTTTTTATTTAGTGATGGCAATGTGGGGGGATGGCAGTTTAGATAATTTCATTTCGTCATATTCCTTATGTTAAATTAAATCGTTTTTAGGATTAATTCGTTATTTTGGATCCATTCTTTATTCATATTCATTATTCTATTCTAAACTTTAGAATAGAATAATGAATATGAATAAAGAATGGATCCAAAATAACAAATGGATCCCAAATAATTAATGAATCTGAAAAACGATTTAACTTAACATAACTAATATGCCGAAATGAAATTATTTATTTAACTAATGAAAACGAAACTAAACAAATTTTTTAGAGTTACGTTAGGGTTAAGGGTTAATGGATTTATTTAGTGGTAGTGATGTGGGAGGCCAGAGGTTTAGGGGTTAATGACTTTAGTATAGTGGCGGCGACATCGGGAGTTAATAGTTTTATGTAGGTGGCGGCAATGTTGGGGGTGGCAGATTAGGGGTTAATAACATCATTACAGATGTTCCAAATACACATTCGGCTCTATTTGACACTTTTTAGAATTTATCAAATAGTTAACAGGTACGCTCGCGGCTATAAAAACGCATCGTACCTGGTTTTCAATCCGCCACCCTTGAGGCCGCGGATGCCATATTAATGGGAGTCTGAAAGCACCGAAAGCTTATGTTCAGTGCTGCAAGACAATGAAATATACCCCATCGATTTCTATGGAAGAAAACAAGTTACGTTTAAACGTAACACCCTAACATAAACCCTGAGTCTAAACACCCCTAATCTGCCGTCCCCGACATCGCCACAACCAAAATAAACTTATTAACCCCTATCCCGCTGCTCCTCGACACCGCCACAACCTAAATAAACTTATTAACCCCTAAATTTCTGGCCTCCCATATCACCACCACTAACTAAATCTATTAACCCCTAAACCGTCAGCCCCCCCACATCGCCAAAAAATAAAATTAAGCTATTAAACCATAAACCTAACAACCCCTTAACTTAAAATTAAAATTACAAGATCCCTATCTTAATATAAATTAAAACTTACCTGTAGAATTAAATAAACTAATTTTAAACTATTAATTAACCTAGCCTAAGTATTATACTAAAATTAAATTAAACTACAAATTAAATAAACAAAATTACATATTAAAAAACCTAACGCTACTAAAATTATTGAAATATACAATTAAACATTATTAAAAGTACTACATTACAAAACAACCCCACTAAGTTACACAAGAAAAAACTAAATTACGAAAAATAACAAACCAAATTATAAAAAATAAAAAAGAATTACACCTAATCTAATAGCCCTATCAAAATAAAAAGCCCCCCAAAATAAAAAAAAATCCTAGCCTACAATAAACTACCAATGGCCCTTAAAAGGGCCTTTTGTGAGGCATTGCCCCAAAGATATCAGCTCTTTTGTCTGTAAAGAAAAATACAAACACCCCTCCAACAGTAAAACACACCACCCAACCAACCCCCCCAAATAAAAACCCTAACTCTAAAAAAAACCTAAGCTACCCATTGCCCTGAAAAGGACATTTGTATGGGCATTGCACTTAAAAGGGCATTTAGCTCTTTTACACTGGCCAGACCCTAATCTAAAAATAAAACCCACCCAAAAAAACTTAAAAAAACCTAACACTAACCCCGACAATCTACTTACAGTTCTTGAAGTCCCGCTTGAAGGATCCAGCCTTGCGCGTGTTTTTGACAGCTTTATTTATAAATACGGAGATCGTATTCAGATCTGGCTCAATTGAAAGTACGTTAACAGACTTAGCTGAGTGATTTTAGCAAAATATACAATGAAAAAAGCTGAGATTGGCTTTATGGTTGCCGCCTATTGCGGTCCCAGTGCTCAGCTGGTTTATGTAACAAACTGCCTGTAGAGATCAACGGTCTGTGGATTTCGATAATCACAGCAGTTGAAAAGATATAGCTAGTAAATTAATTATTATCATAATTATGAATAATATTTGCCCGCCTGTGCAGGCCAACAGTTCTAGGTTTTAATTAAAATAAATAGAGCTTCCCTAAGCTCTATAACCCCCTGACGCGTTTCGCCTGTATAGGGCTTTTTCAAAGCTTTTTTCATTTTTTCAGCTTTTTTCATTGTATATTTTGCTAAAATCGTTCAGTTAAGTCTGTTAACATACTTTCAATTGAGCCAGCATACACACACGAATATTTATTATTTTGGATACTGCTGTAACATTCAGTAGGTAATAATAAATTCATGTGGTTAAACTATCTTTAAGTATTCCTTTGAACGCAATGAGTAGACCGGACATATACCAGTAAAATAATAGGCTGTTGAAAACAATATATTAATATATAATTAACTGCCGAACACAAGTTTATAAACTAACTTACAGAACATATAGTAGCTGTGTGGTTGCAACTAGTGAACCGGATATACACCGGCAATGCAATATGTTGAAAAAATAAGAAAACTCATTGCAAACTCAAATCGACGTTATATATGTTTAACACTGGCACAAAACAGATGCTCATATTTAATACAGCTCAATTTTAAGAACAACAAAACAATCTTGTCTCGGCTAATATAACTAATAATAGGAAAGCAAAACGTACACCACTCTCTTACTGAGGGAATCTTATCCTACCAAGTGACTATTTATTAAACTTATATAGTGATATCCCAGGAGGATTTTCTCAGCAGTCATATTTTTTGTAAGACGTATATACAAACTTTTAAAAAATGTATTACTAAGCTGGTTACAGTAATATTTTAACAATTAAAGTTTGACACCAAAACACCAAATTCCTTTACAATGTAGTTCAACCCAGCCTGCTATCTGAGTGTAAGCATAATCACGGAATGATACTGTCAAAATCAATGATCTGAAAGTGTAAAAAATTGGTATAAAATATAAGCATAACATCAATAAAGACTCTATCTGTATAAATAAACTGATACCAAGACGAGTACTAACACTGTTGATACGACAAAACTATGCTACACTAGGTGACAATATCATTTGATTAAACACTATATTATCTGGGACTATGATCCCTAATTTGTGATGTATTAATATTATATAACAAAACGGAAATACTATATTTAGCCCTAAGATCTCACAGTATCATAGATACCATCTAAATATCCATATACAGAGTTGGGAGACTTGATTAACCAATCTTGAAAGAATTACTCTATAACCCCTCTGTGACAATTCTTTTATATTCTATGATACTTTAAGTTACGCACTCAATAATATTATTATCTGTAAGAACTGAAGATATTCATCTTTCAAGATTGTTATATAGAACTCTTATAGCTGAGTAATAATTGAATATATGACTCTCCCTTACTAACCCAGTCAGGTTAGTTAATAGACACATACCTAGACTCTCTGTAGAGACACAGATACTTATTTACCAGTCACCCAATTTCTATTGGGATTTCTACACAGTGGTCCTTGAAGTAGCAGACCCACCAGTGCACTTTCCTACTATTATTATAGATACATCAAAGGCTGATTATTAATATTGGAAAGAAGCCTCCAGTTCTTCGGTTGGTTTTAATTTGAGTCTTCATTTTAAGATTTTTATTAAAAGTTATGTTTTAACTTTCCCATCTTCTCAACAATAAATCCTGGCATAGAGTGCTATAAGTGCAGTCTTTTGGGAGGTTCTTTCCTCTCTACTGTTTAGTATATTACACACTGCACAGCACCACTTTTCTGCTACAATTATTATTGAAGACATAATCAGTGTATTGTGTCAGCTGACTTTAATATAGAAAAGCTTGCCACTGTGGTGAAACTGTATTTGTGCCGTGACCCCTACATTTCTGTCAGATAATGCACCACTTCGCCAAGACAATTGTTGCAGTTATAAATGTTAAGGCATTCTCATGTTTGTTTCTTTTGTTTGTATTGGTATGACACAAAAAAGTGGAGAAAAAAGCCAAATCTGACACATTCTATGCAAAACTGAAAAAATGGACTGGACAAAATCATTGGCACCTTCTCAAAATTGTAAGAAATAATTGCATTCCAAGTTTGTGATGCTTCTGTAATTTGTAATTAAACTCACCTGTATCAATTAACAGATGCTGACAATATAGAAATCACACCAGCAACCAGTTAACATGGTAAACATGTACTCAACCTTTCTGTTCTGTGTCTCTGTGTGCCACACTGAGTATGGAGAAGAGAAAGAGCAGCAAAAAATTGTCTGCGGATTTGAGAACAAAAATTGTGGAAAAGCATGGACAATCTCAAGATATCTTAATGTTCCTGTGAGCAACATTGTCAAGAAGTTTACAGCCCATGGCACTGTAGCTAATCTCCCTGGACCTGGACGGAAGAGAAAAATTGATCAAAGATTGCAAGAAAGGATTGTTTGAATGGTGTATAAAGAACCTTGATCAATTTCCAGACAATTTCAAGCTGACCTTCAGGCACAGGGTACAAATGTGTCAGCTTGCACTATACATCGCCATCTGAATGAAAAGGGAAACTATGGTAGGAGACCAAGAAGGACCCCACTGCTGACAAAGAAACATAAAAAAGCCAAACTGGCGTTTGCCAAAACTTACCTGAGGAAGCCAAAATGCTTTTGGGAGAATGTGCTGTGGACAGACGAAACAAAATTACAGTTTTTGGTATAGCCCATCATTCTACTCTTTCCACAAAAATAAATTATGCTTTTAAAGAAAAGAATACAGTCAAACATGGTGGAGGTTCACTGATATTTTGGGATTGTTTTGCTGCTTCAGGCACTGGATGTCTTGACTGTGTGCATGGCATTATGAATGTAAGGCCTAGTGCCAGAAAGTTGGGTCTCCATCAGAGGTCATGGGTCTTACAGCGGGAAAATGACCAAAAGCACACGTCAAAAATCGCACAGAAATGGTTTAAGACAAAGCACTGGAGAGTACTGAACTGTCTGAAAGTGGAAATTACAAATCTAAACTATATTTGTGATGGTGAACTTCAATAAAAGAGATAAAAAAAGCTAAAAAAATATTTTGTTAAAATTATAATTTATTAAATGTGTAAAATATTTGCTATTGAATAAATATTACTTAATAATGATTCTTTAGTGCATTTTGTGACAACTCTCACTTCTTACAAAGAATAGTTTTTATTACAACAATATTAAAAAGATAAAAAAGACAGATAATATAAGATATAAATTAGAAACTTTTACAATATAAAATATATTTTAAATGAATTGAACACATTGCATCAGTAACCTAAGGGAACCATTCGAGCAATATCTCCAATAAATAAAAAACATATATATATATATAAAAAAATTAAGTATATGTGTGTTCAAATTAGAATTTATCTGAATTGTGTATCTGGTGTATGTTATAGATCAGTGTAGATAGTTTTTATACTTGTTAAATTTTATGGCAAGATGAGGCAAAAAACTTCCTTTTCCAATGTTATTATAATAGTTTCCAAATTTGGGAAAGAATTATGCTAAGTCTCTGTTGTTATATTCTGCTAATACCGGTAAAAGCTTTCTTTGTAGTATTACCCTATATTTTGGGTGAGATCCAGGTTGGAAAAAGTCTTACTGTTTTTTATATATGAAGCAGGGACGTAACCTCTGTTATCCGGTGGTTATTTTCAAACTCCCGCTAACCCTTTTTGGCAGCGTCTCAAATCACGCTGGCGGAAGTATCTGTCTCAAACCAGGATGGTCAGTCTTCAGTAGTCCTCCGTCACTTTTTTGTTCACAGTGACTCGGTATCCTCGAAAGCGGATATCCCCAGACTTCAGTTTCCTGCAGTTTTGGAAAAGTTTTAAACGCTACGCGTTTCAGCTGCCACTGCAGCCTTTCTCAAGCGATATGTGTTTTGCCCCATCCGTCTCTATTTATAAGTGTTCTATTTGGTGTCTAATTGCGCAATTATGTATATATAAATTATCACCAAGTTTCCAAAATATCTGTGTGTTTATCAGTTATTGTGACGTATAAAGAGCAAAATACCCACAAAATAAAAAATGAAATAAACATGAAAATGAAAATGAAAATCAAAATAAACGAAGTGTATATATATATATATATATGTTTTTTATTTATTGGAGATATTGCTCGAATGGTTCCCTTAGGTTACTGATGCAATGTGTTCAATTCATTTAAAATATATTTTATATTGTAAAAGTTTCTAATTTATATCTTATATTATCTGTCTTTTTTATCTTTTTAATATTGTTGTAATAAAAACTATTCTTTGTAAGAAGTGAGAGTTGTCACAAAATGCACTAAAGAATCATTATTAAGTAATATTTATTCAATAGCAAATATTTTACACATTTAATAAATTATAATTTTAACAAAATATTTTTTTATCTTTTTTTATCTCATTTATTGAAGTTCACCATCACAAATATAGTTTAGATTTGTAATTTCCACTTTCAGACAATTTTTTAACTTGGGGCCCAGGTTAAATTAAATAGGCGCAACCTGCTTTTTGTATTTTCTATTATATCTATTTATTATCAATTTTTTAAGATTTTATTGATATAGCTTAGTTGCTTAGTGGAAATACATTATATCACTAATATTAATATCTTACACTCACTGTACTGAACTGGCCAGCAATGAGTCAAGATCTCAATCCCATAGAGTACCTGTGGAGAGATCACAAAACAGCAGTTGGGAATTTGAATTATTTGATGTTTTACTTTGTGAATTTAATGTATTTTTGAAAATATACACTCATTTCAAATCCTGAAGTTAGCATGCCTTGGTCTTTTGCTCTCACGCTGACTATTTAATTCCAACTTCTAAAACTAGGACTAATGTGGCAGCACAATTTTTTTTACTTTGAGGGCAAGCAAAACATTTTTTTTTTGCGTGCCACTTGTAATCTGGCCCTAAGCATGTGCTAAAGTCAGTTTTGTGAAGGAATATTTCTTTCTGTTGGCTCAGCAAAAAATATAAAATACAGCTTGTGAATTTTTATACAAGTTTAAGGTGTGTGTCCCTTTTTATAGTGAATATTTCCAAATACAATTAAAGCAACAGACATTTGTTTGTTGAAAAACAGTGCTCAGCTAGTAGGTACAACTAACAGTTTTTGAAACAGAAATTGGAAAATAAATTAGCCTTGACAGCTCTGTATGCATAGGAACATAACTCATCCTGTTTAGAGTCATCCACCTGCAACAGCATCCAGGCTTGACTTTCCAGTGTCTGACATTTTACAATTATTCAAACACAAATCCCCTTGCCAAGTTTACTTCATGCTGACTGGAAATTGGCTAAGTTGTCTGTTTGTTGAATTTTGCACTGAGAATTCCAGTAAACATGTAATTAGAAAAGAACACGAGCAACTGTTACAATTCCAGGGGTTATCTAACAAATGTATTATGCTATTATAGCTTTACACCTTGCTTTCTTATAGATGATTGGGCTTCCAGAAAAATATCATGGGAGTATTTGATGATTTTAGTAATTTTGGATTTAAAATCAATTAATCTGTTTGTCCATGCACATAACATTGCATGGCTTTCAAAGGGTTTGTGTAATGAAAACACATACATATATTTGCATTAACTGTATTTGAAATGTAAATGTGTTTTTAAGCTTTGTAAGTGGTTATTGTTTCATGTGTGAGATACTATGTCTCGTGCATCTCACATGATTTTAAATGTTATTACCTATTAACAAATCGGAGAAAAATATAGGCAAAGCAATGCTCAATTTATTTTAAACATGAACTCCCCATCAGCAACCTCATAAGCATTTTATAATCTATGTAATTGAGTGTGGGTTATGTTGTGATCAAGGCCGGTCCAGTTGGAGCTTGTGCAAAAAAGATGGAGGTTTTATATGACTAATGATAATTCAATCTATGAAGACCAAAAAATCTTTCTATTGGATAGTATAAATTTTATTTTAACAAATAACAATTTCTTGTTTTTACCAACTAAAGGTATGGCTATGGGCAGAAGGTTAAATATCTCGCCTATGTTAACTTGTGCATGTATTACAAGTTGAAAGTAAACACCACCGCACGTGCGCAAGCTAAATTTGGGGTTTTCAGGTTAAATTGTATCATGAGTTAGGACTATTTTTTTTTTGCATTAAACACAACATAAATACATTATCAGTTACACTCATATATACAATATCTTATAAAAATATTTATTTAAGTACTAAAAATTAAAAAGAGGCTCCAGGCATAAGCGTTTCATTGTAGTTATCAAGTAAGTATGCACATAAAAAGCATTAGCGAGGAGCCTCAGTCTCCCCTGCTATACTTTTTACCTTTTGAATAGCTGGATGCTTTGCTATGTTTTTAACTGCTCAATAGACTGTACATTTAACATATATTGAAGGATAGAATTGTATCTATTGTTTTACCATATCTATGGTGAGGTAATTATGTCTGAATACAAGTCTAATAAGATGATTTTTAAGAAAATAAATTTACAGGGGAATGAAGAATGAACTGTGTGTTTTCCCCTGTTTTAGTTGCAGGTCATGCCATAATAGCAGAAAAATAAAAGAGGTTTTTCGAATTAGAGATGTAATAAGGTGCACAGATAGGGGTGTTAAATATATGTTTAAATGTACATGTAACCATCAATATGGAAAAAAAGATCTTTTATGAACACTTTTGAGAAGTGCATACAATATTTTTAAAGATTTCTGTTTTGGGGGTATTTTAGTAAAGACAAATTGGAGATGTGGGGGCTTTGAAAGAAAGATACTAAAAAAACAGAAGCAGAATTAATTTATAAGTTAAAAACCCTCTTTCCGTTAGGTCCTAATTCAGAATTAGAAATAACTCCCTTTCTTTAGTTAGTTTTTTTTTTTACACATGTGTAGTAAGAGGATTTATCGATTTTAGTTATATTTTATTATGGATATGTATTTATTATGATTCCAACAGAACCATTGTACTCCGATATGATGTATACAATTAGAAAGACAGAGGTGCACTAACTTCAAGACTTCAGATGCTGAGACTTCTGCGGGGCAAGCTGTAAAAAAAAACGCTCACGCACTAACCTGACACCACGTTAGACCAAGTAGTGACTAAAGTGAGCTAAACCCGAAGTTAGGAATGTTTGAAATACATATGTTCCTCACATAGAAGAAGATGTTCTTTTCATTTAAATAATAAAAATAATAATAATAAAAATGAAAAAAAATGTATATATATATATATATATATATAATGATTTTTTAAATGTCTATCTATATATCTATAAATATATGTATACACAAAAATATATATACATTGTATATACACATACATATAGAAATATCTATTTAAAAATAAAAGTCACTTTTTTTCTATGTTAAGAACAAGTGTCTCTATTAAAGTGATTCTATTAAATACACATTAAAAATGAATAACAATGATATTAAATGTTTAAAGGTATTTAACTGTGAAGGACCCGAAAATTTATAAACAGATTTAGACGAAAGTGCGCCATATTACACAAGTAGTATGCTATTTAGCACTTTAGCTTCTGTGTTAAATACACATTAAACACAATAAAAATGAATACCAATGATGTTGCATGTTTAAAGTTATTTGCCTGGGAAGGACCCAAAAATGTATATACAGATGTAGCCGAAAGTGGGCCAGATTACAAGTGGAACGCTATTTAGCATTTTCGCTCGTGCAAACACCACAAGAAGTAAAGTTTTAACGCGCGCCTGCTAGTGAGTATATTACAAGTTGAAAAGCAAAATGTTTGCACTCGAAAAAAAAAAAAGCAGATGCACGCTAACTTCAAGACTGAGGATACCGTGACTGTGTAAACTTCTTTTCCTAAAGACTTCAATGAAGTGTGCAAACTGAAAAATATGTGTGTATATATATTTTTATTCATGTATATATATATATATATATATATATATATATATATACTGTATATATATATATATATATATATATAAATAATCCCCAATGAAGGATAAGCACAGTCTTACGGTCACAGCTGCCAGGGTGCACCTTATACACACATAAACGCTCCCATCATAGGAAAGGCACTCGCTGGTCTTGTTGAAAAATGTAGTAATTTATTTATAAATCCTTAGTAGAAAGACATAACGTTTTGGTGTGTCCTCACACCTTTATCAAATGTCACAACAAAATCATGAAAAAATGTGTCCCCAAAGAAACACCTTGTGAAGCTGACATATAGGGGGATATGTATCAAGCTGTCAACTTTGTTGCATTCGCTGGCATCAATACGCTCGCCTAACATCGCTGCCGAGGATCTCAATATGCCCTCCTTATTTATTAAAAAAGCCGGCAAAAAGAAGCCCACCAAGTACGGGGCGATGAGCATCGGACTGTTGTTAACTAGCAGTCATTGATCTCGCGTCTATTCAGCTTTTTCCCAACTTTATTTATACCCTGTGACTAAACGCCGCCACTATACTAAAATGTTTAACCCCTATCCCGCCGCTCCCCGACATTGCCACAACCTAAATAAAGTTATTAACCCCTATCCTGCCACTCCCCGACACCGCCACAACCTAAATAAAGTTATTAACCCCTATACAGCTGCTCCCTGCCATCACTGCAAACCTAAATAAAGTTATTAACCCCTATCCCACCGCTCCCAGACTTAATAAATGTATTAACCCCTAAACCGTCAGCCCCCCACATCGCCAAAAACAAACGCCTAGATTTAGAGATCTGCGTTAGCCATCAAAACCAGCGTTAAGGGGTCCTAATGCTGGTTTTGGCCACCCGCTGGTATTTAGAATCAGTCAGGAAAGGGTCTAACGCTCACTTTCCAGCCTCGAATTTTCCATACCGCAGATACCCTTACGTCAATTGCGTATCCTATCTTTTCAATGGGATCTGCCTAACGCCGGTATTTAGAGTCTTGGCTGAAGTGAGCGTTAGAACTCTAACGACAAAACTCCAGCCGCAGAAAAAAGTCAGGAGTTAAAAGCTTTATGGGCTAATGCCGGTTCATAAAACTCTTAACTACTGTGCTCTAAAGTACTCTAACACCCATAAACTACCAATGTACCACTAAACCAAGGTCCCCCCACATCGCCGCCACTCTAATAAAATTTTTTAACCCCTAATCTGTCAACTGAACACCGCCGCAACCTACATTATCCTATGTACCCCTAATCTGCTGCCCCTAACATCGCCGACACCTACATAATATTTATTAACCCCTAATCTGCCCCCCCCAACGTCGCCGCTACTTAACTACACTTTTCAACCCCTAATCTGCCGACCGGACCTCGCTGCTACTCTAATAAATGTATTAACCCCTAAAGCTAAGTCTAACCCTAACACTAACACCCCCCTAAATTAAATATAATTTAAATCTAACGAAATAAAATAAATCTTATTAAATAAATTAATCCTATTTAAAGCTAAATACTTACCTGTAAAATAAACCTTAATATAGCTACAATATAACGAATAATTATATTGTAGCTATTTTAGGATTTTTTTTTATTTTACAGGCAACTTTGTATTTATTTTAACTCGTTACAATAGCTATTAAATAGTTAATAACTATTTAATAGCTACCTAGTTAAAATAAGTACAAAATTACCTGTAAAATAAATCCTAACCTAAGTTACAATTAAACCTAACAATACACTATCAATAAATTAAGTAACTAAACTACCTACAATTATCTACAATTAAATCAACTAAACTAAATTACAAAAAAAACACTAAATTACAAAAAAATAAAAAAAGATTACAAGAATTTTAAACTAATTACACCTACTCGAAGGCCCCTAAAAAAATAACAAACCCCCCCAAAATAAAAAAAAAATGCCCTACCCTAAAGGAACCTTCATTCGTTGGGAGTCGCCGGAAGAAGAGGATGGATCCACGTCGGCTGCTTCAAGATGGTCCCGCTCCGCGCCGGATGGATGAAGATAGAAGATGCCGCCTGGATGAACATTTCTACCGGTCCAGATGTCCTCTTCTTGCCAGATAGGATGAAGACTTCGGACCCTCTTCTGGACCTCTTCTTGCCGGATAGGATGAAGACTTCGGACCCTCTTCTGGACGGATCGGTGATACCCGGCGTGGTGAAGGTAAGGTAGGGAGATCTTCAGGGGCTTAGTGTTAGGTTTTTTAAGGGGGGTTTGGGTGGGTTAGATTAGGGGTATGTGGGTAGTGGGTTGTAATGTTGGGGGGGTATTGTATGTTTTTTTTATATGTAAACGAGCTGTTTTCTTTGGGGCATGCCCCGCAAAAGGCCCTTTTAAGGGCTGGTAAGGTAAAAAAGCTGTTAACTTTTTATTTTAGAATAGGGAAGGGCATTTTTTTATTTTGGGGGGCTTTGTTATTTTTTTAGGGGCTAAAAATGTAGAGTGTGATTAGGGATACTACACTTCTGCTCTCCTAGCTAATCCCAGTATGGAGTGTGCTAACCTCATAAAGTACACCCTTAGTTCAAAAAGAAAGTGTGGAGGAGGGATAGCGCTAACGAATAGCTGAGAGCCAAAATATCTAAAAAGCTCAAATGAGATAGCTAAAAAACTCTAATGAGATAGTACAATACTAGTATAAATAAACAATAAAAATCGAATAAAAATTAGCATATCTACGTAGGCAAAAAAAAAAAAAAAGGATTGGATATATATGTACAAATAAATCAATATTTATTATAACAATATAAGATAAATCCTAACATAAATTCTAACAGATAACTCATATAAAAGATGCCGGCATCAGGTAAAAAATAAGTGTATCTAAAAGACTGCAATGAGAGTGACTATCTGAGGTTCTCAAATAAACAAACTTATTAGCAGAATAATTAGCAGCTTATATGACTAAACAGAATTATTAGCAGCATGTATAACTAACCAGAATTATTGGCAGCCTATATGACAAAAACCGATAAAATAGCTACAAAGTCTATTAAAAAGTCTATTAAAAAGTGCTTGATATCAGTATTCCCAAAATGGAGCTTATCCGTGGGTGATAATGTTTACCAGTGTGATCCGTGGGTGGTAATGTTTACCAGTATGATCTCCTTAGGGGGTAATGTTTACCACTATGTCAATTCAAAGACCGGGTAAAAACGGAGTGATGTGATGAGTAACTTTATCTTCTTTCTGTATGGCTTTCCTCCGTTTTTTCAGTATCTGTCCGTCCTTCGCAGCAGATATCCAACGTGTGGAAATGGTCCCAGAGGGATCAGGTTCCGGGTTAGAGTTCAGTTCAGATTTCCAAATAGTAAAGCGCCGTTGTGCAATATTTCAGCCTATGAATAATAGACCTTTAAAAAGCACTCTGGGTTTGTTTTCTGTGGGTCCTGGGGCAGGAATTACACATGCAGAGACGGCTCACCTGTGATCAGTGACCGCTCAATGTACCTGTCCTATCCACCAACGATACCTCAGCTATTAAAGAGATATAAAATGTATAAAATGTATCAAAGTTTAGTAAGCAAGTTCTACGCGTTTCAGCCTCCAGGGGCCTTTATCAAGATGCTTACTAAATGTTTAGGCCATTTTAAATAGCCCTCTCTCCTTTCTCATTGGATAATACCCAGCCAATAGTGAATAAGCTATTGGAGATATGTGAATCATTGTGTTACAAACATTTTAGTAAAAATTGTTACACTGTTTTGTTGATTCATATGTTTACACTTGATTTTAAGTATCTATTATTTGATTCATTTGATACAATAAATCCAATCTTGGCAACCTCTTATTGATTATGGAAAAAATATAAAAAATATAAAAAAGTTATTAGAATATATACGGAAAAAATATATAAAAATATATGTGTGTATATAAACAACAAATGTTTGAGAGGATTCTGTCTCTACTAAGTTTCTAAATGGTTTTGGTAGTTATATGTGTGTGTTAGTGTGATAGTGTTAGAGATAGCGAACATTTATACAAAGTAATAGCAATTTCATGAAGTTTGTGCAAAATTAGGAATTAGTTTAAAATATATACATATGTATTATAAAATATAAAATCATACATGTGTATAAAAAGATTATTTAAAATTCTTTTTTTGAAAAAATTGAAAAATTGGATTTTCATATTAGCCTACTAAGATCCATTTCGGAGTTCAGGCCATGGGGGTGGAGGGTTTTAAAATTAAATATAAATTCAGCTTCCTTTTTTAATAATACATTGGTAATATTCCCTCCCCTACTCCCAAGATTAATTTGTGTTACACCCCAATATTTAAAATCTTTTAGACTCCCTTCATGTTTTTCTTTAAAATGGTTATATAATTTTGTTTCTGAAGAGCCGTGCTCTATTTTTAAAATATGTTCCCGGATGCGATCTCTTAAAATCCTACTCGTCTGTCCAAAATAGAACAGATTACATGAACATTTGATGCAATAGATTATATTCTTATCAGAACATCTTATTAATTGCTTTATTTTAAAACTGAAGTTTGTGTTATGTGATTTTAAATCTTTTATCTTATGACTGTGTTTGCATGACTTACAGGTGTTACACGGAAAAAAACCAATTAGTTTATCTCCTTTCATATCTTTATATGTAGAATGTTGTTTTTTTTCCTTATATTCACTGGGGGATAATAAACTCTTTAAGTTTCTAGCTTTTTTAAAAATTATATCAGGTTGATTTTTTACTTGATTCCCTAGTATATGGTCCTGTTTAATTAAATACCAATGTTTTCTCAAAATCTTTTTGACTTCATAGTGTTCTGAGCTAAACCCAGTGATGAAAGGTACAAACAGTTCATTAGATTTTTGTGCAATGGATTTCTTTTTTGGTAGTAATAAGGTGTTTCTATCAATTTTAGCAACCTCTTGTTGTATTTTGCCTATTCTATTGCTGTCATAACCTTTCTCTATAAATCTGGTAGTTAATATCTGGGATTGTGTCTGATAGCTTTCTAGAGATGAACAATTTTTCTTTACTCTCATATACTGGCTTTTTGGGATATTGTGTTTCCATTGATTTAAATGGCAACTGGATGAATGTATATAATTATTAGCGTCAATCGCTTTGAAGTAGGTTTCAGTGTGTATTTGATTATCATTCATTTCTATTGCAATATCTAAAAAATTGAGTTTCCTACAACTGTATTCATGAGAGAAGGATATTCCTAAGTTGTTACTGTTAAGATCTGTTAAAAATATGTTTAATAGTTCAACGTCCCCACGCCACACAATAAAAATGTCATCTATGAATCTGCAATAGAGCACAAGGTTCGCCTCCCAATGGCCATTGTAGATGTAATTATCTTCAAAATGGCCCATAAACAAATTAGCATAACTGGGGGCGAACCTTGTGCCCATTGCAGTTCCCTTAGTCTGGAGAAATACCTCCTTATTGAATAAAAAACTGTTATTTTGTAGGATAAAACCAATACAATCCAGAATAAATTTATTTTGAGTCTCAGATAGATCTATATCTCTGTCTAAAAATGATTTAATAGCTTCTTTTCCCATATGGTGTGATATATTAGTATACAAAGAATTGACATCACATGTTGCCATAATGTAATTTTCTTTCCATTCTAGGTTTTGGATTTTATTTAGAAAATGTGTCGAGTCTCTTAAATATGCTGGTAGCGTTATCACATATTTCTGTAGGAAAAAATCTACATACTGGGATAGGCCTGATGTAAGGGAACCTATCCCAGAGATTATGGGACGGCCAGGGGGATTTTTAAGATCTTTGTGGATCTTTGGTAGAAAGTAAAAGGTGGGGGTCTTAGGATATGTTGTATTTAAAAAGTTAAATTCTGATTCATTAATTATACCTTCTTTCTTAGCCTCTTTAAGTAATGTTCCTAGTTTTAATTCCTGTTGCTTTAATGGATTCTGTTTAAGTTTAGTGTAAGTAGTCTTATCTTGTAAGATCCTATTTGCTTCTTGGATATAATAGTTTGTGTCCATTAGGACAATGCCCCCACCCTTATCTGCCGGTTTCACTACTATATCAGTATTATTTTGTAATTCCTTAAGCGTTTCACTCTCTTTTTTACTCATATTATTTTTAAAAGGTTTGCTTTGATCGAGTATTTCTAAATCTTTCTTTATATTCTCCTCAAATAGTTTTATGTGTTCGCTTTTCTCCTGTATAGGAAAGAAATCGGATTTAGCCTTCAGGTCTGTATGGATGTAACTGTTTTGTGTGTCTCTGTGTTGTATGGGATTTTTGAGAAAGTATCTTTTTAATGTGAGTTTTCTAATGTACTGATTGACATTAATTAAGGTCTCAAATTTATTGAGTCTGCATGATGGTGCAAACGTGAGGCCTTTTCCTAATACTTTCTCTTGTTCTTCGGTTAAAATCACTTTACTTAAATTAAATATTCCAACTTTCTTTTTGCTTTCTATCTCCTTTGTGATTTGTTTAGAGGTTCCTCTCCCTCTTCTACCTCTAATCTTCTTTTTCCTTCTGTGTTTCTTTCTGGTATTATAGCTCCTGAATAATCTCTTGATGGCCCCGCCTTTGCGGGGACACCCTCTAAAAAATGTTTTGTCTGTATGTTGTCTTCTTGTATGTTTGAATTTAGTTGTTTCCTGAATTGATGAGTTCTCGCGGGGCTCTGTTGTGCTTGTAATGGTGTATATCTGTTTTGAAGGGGTATTCTCCAGTTTTGTTGTTCATTATAGGAGTGTTTGGGGTATTCTCTATACATATTATATGAATGGTTTGATTGATTTCTAAATCCATTGTCATTTTGTCTATTATTATGTCTGTTGTCATTGTATCTGTTATTGTAATAATTGTATTGATGACTGTAAAAATCTCTATCTGAGTTTTCATAGTTCTGATATCTATTTTGGTATCTGTGTTGATACCAATTTTGATGACTATTGGGGTACCAATTTTGGTGGTTTCTTTGGTTATATGTATTATCGTAACCTCTCTCATTGTTGTATTGATTATATCCTCTCCTTTGTGGTATATACTCTTCTCTTTTTGTGTGCCAGCCATTATTTGTGTTTCTACTTGGTGTTTTTGGCCAATTTTCAGAGTCTATGTTCTGATATTCATTCTCATTATTGTGATAATTTTCAATTCTCTTATTTGGCTGTTTATTCACTTCTTCAATTCTTTTGTGATTCTGATAATTAGTTTTATGTTTATTATTTGTATAATTGGGTACATTTTCTTTATCTTTATTCATGTTTTTCTTTTTGCTAAATAAATGTGCTATTTCTCTTCTAGAGTTATCTGTGGTGGGGTTATCAATAATAATTTCCTCTATATTCCTTTCTATAGTAATTTGTTTGGAATTACTCTCATCTTCATTTGTTTTATAATCTGTTGTATCTCTTTGAAATTTTGAATTTTTCTGCAAGGTGATGTTATTTTTAAGTTCAGAGGTTCTCCTTATTATTTCAATTTGTGTGTTCTTGTGTTCCTCATTTTGTTCTATGCTGTTCATTTTATTTTTTATAGTTTCAATGTCTTTTTTTACTTCTGAAAGTTGTATATTTCTCGCTTTAACTACAATTTTCATAAGGTTTAAAGAGGCATTTTCTAATACTTCAAACCATTCTGTTTTTAATTTTTCTGGTAGTGTAAATGTACAATCTTTTTTTAATCTGAGACCTCTTGGTACCATATATGAATCCAAATAATATTGCATATATTTAATTTCCAAAGTATGTTTTATTTCTTTAGAGAGAGTGTTTTCCAAATCTATATGGATGTTTTCTATATCGTTCCCTTCATTATAAAATTCAATGTTTGTATTATCATTCCTAGCAATCTCATTGAGGATTTTATCTCTATGAGAGAATATGTCCATTTTAATATAGAATCAAAGAAAATGGATAGAATAAATCTTCTTATTATTAAAAAATGAGTGACGTGAAATTTCTAGTGTGTCAAAAATAGGTGTTTAAAAAGTATACAAAAAATATATATAAAATTATTATTTAAAATACGATGTGTATATACAAATAAATAAGTGTATATAATAGGTGTATATATAATACTGTGAATAGTGTGGTGATAACGTGAGGAAAAATTAGGAAATATAGAAATGTGATTTTAAATATTTAAATAAAATATAAGAAATAAGTGGATCTCCTAGTCTGAGGTTAAATACAAGCTAAAAATGTAGAGTGTGATTAGGGATACTACACTTCTGCTCTCCTAGCTAATCCCAATATGGAGTGTGCTAACCTCATAAAGTACACCCTTAGTTCAAAAAGAAAGTGTGGAGGAGGGATAGCGCTAACGAATAGCTGAGAGCCAAAATATCTAAAAAGCTCAAATGAGATAGCTAAAAAACTCTAATGAGATAGTGAGATAGTACAATACTAGTATAAATAAACAATAAAAATCGAATAAAAATTAGCATATCTACGTAGCCAAAAAAAAAAAGGATGGACACAAACTATTATATCCAAGAAGCAAATAGGATCTTACAAGATAAGACTACTTACACTAAACTTAAACAGAATCCATTAAAGCACCAGGAATTAAAACTAGGAACATTACTTAAAGAGGCTAAGAAAGAAGGTATAATTAATGAATCAGAATTTAACTTTTTAAATACAACATATCCTAAGACCCCCACCTTTTACTTTCTACCAAAGATCCACAAAGATCTTAAAAATCCCCCTGGCCGTCCCATAATCTCTGGGATAGGTTCCCTTACATCAGGCCTATCCCAGTATGTAGATTTTTTCCTACAGAAATATGTGATAACGCTACCAGCATATTTAAGAGACTCGACACATTTTCTAAATAAAATCTAAAACCTAGAATGGAAAGAAAATTACATTATGGCAACATGTGATGTCAATTCTTTGTATACTAATATATCACACCATATGGGAAAAGAAGCTATTAAATCATTTTTAGACAGAGATATAGATCTATCTGAGACTCAAAATAAATTTATTCTGGATTGTATTGGTTTTATCCTACAAAATAACAGTTTTTTATTCAATAAGGAGGTATTTCTCCAGACTAAGGGAACTGCAATGGGCACAAGGTTCGCCCCCAGTTATGCTAATTTGTTTATGGGCCATTTTGAAGATAATTACATCTACAATGGCCATTGGGAGGCGAACCTTGTGCTCTATT
The DNA here is from genome assembly GCF_027579735.1 of Bombina bombina. Taxonomy (NCBI): domain Eukaryota; kingdom Metazoa; phylum Chordata; class Amphibia; order Anura; family Bombinatoridae; genus Bombina; species Bombina bombina. Next base: position 296,371,187 of record NC_069501.1, read on the forward strand.
GCAGATTCATAGATGACATTTTTATTGTGTGGCGTGGGGACGTTGAACTATTAAACATATTTTTAACAGATCTTAACAGTAACAACTTAGGAATATCCTTCTCTCATGAATACAGTTGTAGGAAACTCAATTTTTTAGATATTGCAATAGAAATGAATGATAATCAAATACACACTGAAACCTACTTCAAAGCGATTGACGCTAATAATTATATACATTCATCCAGTTGCCATTTAAATCAATGGAAACACAATATCCCAAAAAGCCAGTATATGAGAGTAAAGAAAAATTGTTCATCTCTAGAAAGCTATCAGACACAATCCCAGATATTAACTACCAGATTTATAGAGAAAGGTTATGACAGCAATAGAATAGGCAAAATACAACAAGAGGTTGCTAAAATTGATAGAAACACCTTATTACTACCAAAAAAGAAATCCATTGCACAAAAATCTAATGAACTGTTTGTACCTTTCATCACTGGGTTTAGCTCAGAACACTATGAAGTCAAAAAGATTTTGAGAAAACATTGGTATTTAATTAAACAGGACCATATACTAGGGAATCAAGTAAAAAATCAACCTGATATAATTTTTAAAAAAGCTAGAAACTTAAAGAGTTTATTATCCCCCAGTGAATATAAGGAAAAAAAACAACATTCTACATATAAAGATATGAAAGGAGATAAACTAATTGGTTTTTTTTCCGTGTAACACCTGTAAGTCATGCAAACACAGTCATAAGATAAAAGATTTAAAATCACATAACACAAACTTCAGTTTTAAAATAAAGCAATTAATAAGATGTTCTGATAAGAATATAATCTATTGCATCAAATGTTCATGTAATCTGTTCTATTTTGGACAGACGAGTAGGATTTTAAGAGATCGCATCCGGGAACATATTTTAAAAATAGAGCACGGCTCTTCAGAAACAAAATTATATAACCATTTTAAAGAAAAACATGAAGGGAGTCTAAAAGATTTTAAATATTGGGGTGTAACACAAATTAATCTTGGGAGTAGGGAGGGAATATTACCAATGTATTATTAAAAAAGGAAGCTGAATTTATATTTAATTTTAAAACCCTCCACCCCCATGGCCTGAACTCCGAAATGGATCTTAGTAGGCTAATATGAAAATCCAATTTTTCAATTTTTTCAAAAAAAGAATTTTAAATAATCTTTTTATACACATGTATGATTTTATATTTTATAATACATATGTATATATTTTAAACTAATTCCTAATTTTGCACAAACTTCATGAAATTGCTATTACTTTGTATAAATGTTCGCTATCTCTAACACTATCACACTAACACACACATATAACTACCAAAACCATTTAGAAACTTAGTAGAGACAGAATCCTCTCAAACATTTGTTGTTTATATACACACATATATTTTTATATATTTTTTCCGTATATATTCTAATAACTTTTTTATATTTTTTATATTTTTTCCATAATCAATAAGAGGTTGCCAAGATTGGATTTATTGTATCAAATGAATCAAATAATAGATACTTAAAATCAAGTGTAAACATATGAATCAACAAAACAGTGTAACAATTTTTACTAAAATGTTTGTAACACAATGATTCACATATCTCCAATAGCTTATTCACTATTGGCTGGGTATTATCCAATGAGAAAGGAGAGAGGGCTATTTAAAATGGCCTAAACATTTAGTAAGCATCTTGATAAAGGCCCCTGGAGGCTGAAACGCGTAGAACTTGCTTACTAAACTTTGATACATTTTATACATTTTATATCTCTTTAATAGCTGAGGTATCGTTGGTGGATAGGACAGGTACATTGAGCGGTCACTGATCACAGGTGAGCCGTCTCTGCATGTGTAATTCCTGCCCCAGGACCCACAGAAAACGAACCCAGAGTGCTTTTTAAAGGTCTATTATTCATAGGCTGAAATATTGCACAACGGCGCTTTACTATTTGGAAATCTGAACTGAACTCTAACCCGGAACCTGATCCCTCTGGGACCATTTCCACACGTTGGATATCTGCTGCGAAGGACGGACAGATACTGAAAAAACGGAGGAAAGCCATACAGAAAGAAGATAAAGTTACTCATCACATCACTCCGTTTTTACCCGGTCTTTGAATTGACATAGTGGTAAACATTACCCCCTAAGGAGATCATACTGGTAAACATTACCACCCACGGATCACACTGGTAAACATTATCACCCACGGATAAGCTCCATTTTGGGAATACTGATATCAAGCACTTTTTAATAGACTTTTTAATAGACTTTGTAGCTATTTTATCGGTTTTTGTCATATAGGCTGCCAATAATTCTGGTTAGTTATACATGCTGCTAATAATTCTGTTTAGTCATATAAGCTGCTAATTATTCTGCTAATAAGTTTGTTTATTTGAGAACCTCAGATAGTCACTCTCATTGCAGTCTTTTAGATACACTTATTTTTTACCTGATGCCGGCATCTTTTATATGAGTTATCTGTTAGAATTTATGTTAGGATTTATCTTATATTGTTATAATAAATATTGATTTATTTGTACATATATATCCAATCCTTTTTTTTTTTTTTTGCCTACGTAGATATGCTAATTTTTATTCGATTTTTATTGTTTATTTATACTAGTATTGTACTATCTCATTAGAGTTTTTTAGCTATCTCATTTGAGCTTTTTAGATATTTTGGCTCTCAGCTATTCGTTAGCGCTATCCCTCCTCCACACTTTCTTTATTTTTTTAGGGGCCTTCGAGTAGGTGTAAGTAGTTGAAAATTCTTGTAATCTTTTTTTATTTTTTGTAATTTAGTGTTTTTTTTTTTTTTAGTTTAGTTGATTTAATTGTAGATAATTGTAGATAGGTTAGTTAATTTATTGATAGTGTAGTGTTAGGGTTAATTGTAACTTAGGTTAGGATTTATTTTACAGGTAATTTTGTAATTATTTTAACTAGGTAGCTATTAAATAGTTATTAACTATTTAATAGCTATTGTACCTAGTTAAAATAAATACAAAGTTGCCTGTAAAATAAATATAAATGCTAAAATAGCTACAATATAATTATTTGTTATATTGTAGCTATATTAGGGTTTATTTTACAGGTAAGTATTTATCTTTAAATAGGATTAATTTATTTAATAAGATTTATTTTATTTCGTTAGATTTAAATTAAATTTAAGTTACGGGGGTGTTAGGGTTAGGGTTAGACTTAGCTTTAGTGGTTAATACATTTATTAGAGTAGCGGCGAGGTCCGGTCAGCAGATTAGGGGTTAATACTTGAAGTTAGGTGGCGGCGATGTTAGGGAGGGCAGATTAGGGGTTAATACTATTTATTATAGGGTTTTTGAGTCGGGAGTGAGGCGGTTTAGGGGTTAATACATTTATTATAGTGGCAGCGAGGTCTGGTAGGCAGATTATGGGTTAATAAGTGTAGTTAGGTAGCAGCGACGTTGGGGGGGCAGATTAGGGGTTAATAAATATAATATAGGGGTTGGCGGTGTTAGGGGCAGCAGATTAGGGGTACATAGCTATAATGTAGGTTGCGGCGGTATATCGAGCGGCAGATTATGGGTTAATAATAATATGCAGGGGTCAGCGATAGTTGGACGGCAGATTAGGCGTTAATAAGTGTAAGGTTAGGGGTGTTTAGACTCGGGGTTCATGTTAGGGTGTTAGGTGCAGACTTAGGAAGTGTTTCCCCTTAGGAAACAATGGGGCTGCGTTAGGAGCTGAACGCTGCTTTTTTGCAGGTGTTAGGTTTTTTTTCAGCTCAAACTGCCCCATTGTTTCCTATGGGGATATCGTGCACGAGCACATTTTTGAAGCTGGCCGCGTCCGTAAGCAACGCTGGTATTTAGAGTTGCAGTGGCGGTAAATTATGCTCTACGCTCCCTTTTTGGAGCCTAACGCAGCCCTTCAGAGAACTCTAAATACCAGCGTTGTTTAAAAGGTGCGGGGAAAAAAAACACGCATAGCTAACGCACCCCTTCTAACGCAAAACTCTAAATCTAGGTGTAAATTAAGCTATTTACCCTTAAACCTAACAACCCCTAACCTTAAATTAAAATTACAAGATCCCTATCTTAATATAAATTAAAATTTACCTGTAAAATTAAAATAAACTATTTTAAACTAATTAATTAACCTACCGTAACTATTATACTACAACTAAATTAAAATACCAATTAAATAAACTAAATTACATATTAAAAAAACCTAACCCTACTCAAATTATTTAAACAAACTAATAAACATTGTTAAAAGTACTAAATTACAGAAAAAAACAAACACTATCAGCTAGATTACGAGTTTGGCGTTATGAGGGAAAAAGCATCGTTATGCTTCATAACGATGCTTTTTCCCTAACGCCGCTA
>NC_069501.1:298208064-298210564 GCF_027579735.1 Bombina bombina
TTGCAAGAGTATTGCATTCCAACCAAAGTACAACTATGGTTGATGCCTGCTAGTGTGGGGTAATGCCACATATAGGTTACCTAAGAAATCCTTGAATTCAATGTATGACAGCTCAGATATGAATTAGCAGCCGTAATAGTACTGTGGAGAGTTAAAAACGAAGGGTTCCATATGCCCTTCCTCCTGACATGTTTCGCCGGTTCTCCGGCTTTTTAGAAGGCAAGGACTTGCATTTTAGCTAATCATTGCTCACTTCTAGGTAACTTCACGTGTGTGAGCTCAATGTTATCTATATGAAACACAAAACAAAAAAATAAACAAAACCAAAACTTTCAAATAAACTTTGATTATTAAAACATGTACATTATTTTTAAAACCACACTTTCTGAGGGTCCAGCTCCTACTGAGCATGTGCAAAAGTGCACAGTATATACATATGTATGCATTTTGTTATTGGTTGATGGCTGTCACATAATAACGGGTGAGGGAAGAATCCACAGAGGAGGCGTATGAGTTAAGGAAGAGCAGGGAGGGCGCAATGAGCTCTGAAAGCAGCCCCCCCCCCCCCCCCCGGATGATGAAATGTGGTTGTCATCCACAATTAAAGCACAAAGAAGTGGTTACCCAACTGCTAAATGATCAATACTTGGACAAGCCTCACAGCTGCTAGAAATAATTTGTGCATGGCTATGTGGTACACACTATGGGGCCGATTTATCAATGTCTGGTGGACATGATCCGCTATAGGCATTTAACATTGCACAAGCAGTTCTAGTGAACTGCTTGTGCAATGCCGCCCCCTGTATGAGTTAAGGAGCAGCGGTCTCAAGACCACTGCTTCTTAACTCCTGTTTCCGCAGAAATAGGGATATTTGGCCCCATTCGGGCCCTATAGCTGAATATGTTACTTGTGATTAAGGGGCTGAATTATCAAGGGCCAAATGGCCCTGAATACCCCTGTTTCCTGGCAAGCCTTAAGACCGCTGCTCCTTAACTCATACGCCTCCTCTGAGGTTGCGGACATCAATCTGCCCGATCACATACGATCAGGTTGATTGACACCCCCTGCTAGCGGCCGATTGATCATGAATCTACGGGGGGAGGCATTGCACAAGCAGTTCACCAGAACTGCTTGTGCAATGTTAAATGCCTACAGCGGATCATGTCTGCCAGACATTGATAAACAGGAGACAGGAGTCAGGACACTCAGGTCAAATTAAATTTTCATGATTCAGATACAGCATGTAACAACTTTCCAATTTACTTCCATTACAAATAATGTGCAAAGTCTTTTATATTTACACTTTTTGAGTCACCAGATCCTACTGAGCATGTGCAAGGATTCACAGACTATACGTATATGCATTTGTGATTGGCTGATTGCTATCACATGGTACAGGAGGTGTGGAAATATACATAACTGAAATTTGTTAGAAAAAAAATCTACTGCTCATTTGAAATTCAGAGTAAATGCTATTATATTGTCTTGTTATCATGCATTTGTTGATTATGCAAATCTACTGTGTTTACTGGTCCTTTAAGAAGCAGCGGTCTTAAGACCGCTGCTCCTTAACTCATACGCCTCCTCTGAGGCTGCGGTCTGCAATCCACGTGATCGTGTACGGTCGGGTTAATTGAAACCCCCAGCTAGCGGCCGCGAATCTGTAGGGGGCGGCATTGCACAAGCAGTTCACCAGAACTGCTTATGCAATGTTAAATGTCGACAGCGTATGCTATTGGCATTCAGCGATGTCTGGCGGACGTGTTCCGCTGTATAAATCGGCCCCATAGAGATTTTCTTATAGCCTATACAGCTTTTTTTTTTTTAAAAAGTATAGTTTTGCTTATTTTTAAATAATATGGCGCTGATTTTCAGACTCCAAACCAAGCACCAAAGTTTTAGGAGAATACTGATGTATACCTACTCCAGCTTGCTCCTGTTTGTGTAAAGGATCTTTTCATATGCAGAAGAAGGGGGGGAGAGCGTCTGCTTTTTTTGATATAGAACCACTTGCAGTGGGTGTTCCAGCTATTCTTTTCAACCGAGCTAAACTGGGAGCTTCTACGTAAGTTTTTAAATGGTTTTATACTGGATTTTAAGATCAGTATCTGTGCATATTATTCTTTATAGTAGTGTCTATTACATGCAGTTAAAGGGACAGTCAACACCGGGACTTTTGTTGTTTAAAAAGATAGATAATCCCTTTATTACCTATTCCCTAGTTTTGCATAACCAGCACAGTTATAATAATACACCTTTTACCTCTGTAATTACCTTGTATCTAAGCCTCTGCAAACTGCCCAGGTTTAGCTTTCAACTAAGAATACCAAGAGAACAAAGCAAAATTGGTGATAAAAGTAAATTGGAAAGTTGTTTAAAATGACATGCCCTATCTGAATCATGAACATTTTTTTTTTTTGGACCTGACTGTCCCTTTAAATGAAAATTGGTGTATACAGTCCCTTTAACTACAGCAGTAAATATATTTTCTCAAACATT